>NW_027185797.1:37835216-37875560 GCF_028583685.1 Petaurus breviceps papuanus
GATGGATGGATGGATGGATGGATGGATGGATGGATGGATGGATGGATGGATAGGTAGGTAGGTAGATAAATGGCTAGATAGACAGACAGATGGACAGACTGACAAATGCATGGATGGATGGATAGATAGGTATATAGATAGATGGATGGATGAATATATACATGTATCAGTCAGTGGAAAAGATCAGGTATCTGACAATATAGAAAATCAAAGGAGTGTGCCATAGTAAGCAGGCCAGGATTAGGTTAGTTGAAGGAGAAAAAGTTTAGGGCTTTTTCTATCCATTTCCTCACACCAGGAAGTAAGAAGTGTGGTCCTTTAAAAAGGCTGCTTATACACACGGGGGGCTGCAAAATCCCCCTGCTATTTCAGTCCAGTGAGATGACCACCCCAATAGCCTGGGTCACCTGTGTGTAGGATTGTGACTGCAGCTTCCAGTGTATCTACACCTACTGCTTCATCACTTGTCCATGGCCACAGGACCTTGATGTAGGTCACTCAGCCGCTAAATGTCTGAAAGAGTCCAGCTCAGCTCTTATTGACTCCATATCCCACCTTTTATTCACTTCTTCAATTAGTTGTCCAAAGGATCTTTCACCTGGGTGATGACATTTTAGATGGCCTAGGCATACAATAACTTCCCCCTACCCCACCATCAAAGGTAGATAGATGATAGTTGGGTATAAATAGATAGATTAATAGATATAGGTTTCTATATCCATAGATGGGACACCTGGGTGGTACAGTGATTAAAGTGCTTCACTTGAAGTAAAAAATATTCATCAATATTAGGAGTCAATGTCTCCTAATGATGTGCACTTCATTGTGCCTTCGGTTTGGCCTGGTCTCATCATGCTTTTTTTTCAATTCTTTAAACCTTCTCCCCCCTGTGCTTTTGGTCTAGGTTAGTCTCCTTCTTGTCCCCTTCCATATTTTGATTTCCATGGCTTTGTCTTAGCCTGATCTCCTTTCAATCTTTATGACATCCTTATATCTTCTTATCAATAGATCTTTGGTTTAACTCAGTCTCAGATGTTTTGGATTTTAGAAACATAGCTTAAAATATAGGAGCAATGAACTCAGTGCACTTCATAAGAGCTAATTAAAAATAAAAGGAAAGCATTTACTAAAAGTAAAAGAACTCTAGCACATAATTCTTGTGGAATAAATGGAATTAGAACCTAGATGTGGATATAAGTAGATTCATTCAGAACAAGTTGAATGGATTTATTCAAAGAGTTGTTATCAATGATTCCATGTCAACTTGGAACGATGGTCTTCAGTGAAGAGCCCTGGTAACCTGTGCCTGGTTTTAACCTATTTGATAATTTTTTATCCATGAATAACAGACACTCATCAAAATTTTAAGTTCATAGGGTTAGCTAACAATCCAAAAAGATCTAGAGAGAATATTGGGTTTGAATCTAATGATATGAAATTCAGTAGGCATACATGTAGAGTCCTTTTGCCTGCAGGATCAAATACAAAATGCTCTGTCATTAAATGCCCTGCATAACCTAGCCCTCTCCTCTCCAGTCTTCTTACACCTTACTCTTTGGTAAGAGTAGTATAGACCATATAAGTATATATATATAATTCTGAAAACCACCACAGCTGTTGGTGATCTGAAGTCCCTCCAGCAGGTGGCTGGTGTAGCAGCAAGTACCCCAAGCATCCTCAGGGTCGCTGCCAGCACAGGTTCTTGGATCTGCTTTGATAAAGGAAAGCAACTCAAAATGGGTTAACAAGCTTACTTTAATCAGTCAGACATATATCGTTTACCTTGTTCAGGGGAAAAAGGTCAGCACCCTGAACTTCAAAGCATACAGGCAGAATTATCAAGACAGAAACAGATCAAGTAGACAGATTTCCAAACTGTCCAACCATTACATCCATACCCAGTCAACATCTGGGTTTTTCAAAGCTGGGGGGGCTCTGGACAACGGCTTCCCAGAATCCAGATCAAATCACAGAACACTTCTCAAAGTGAGCTCCCAAAACAAAGCCTCACATCAGGGCTTATATATCCTTCTCCTGGCTCAGAGAATGTAACAACCTTCTGGACCCACTGGCCAATCAAAAAGTATCTACTGAAAAACAAGCCTCCCACCCCAGGCTCCAGGTGCACTTTAGCCTAGGGGCAGGGAAGATCTTTAAATTTGCATTTCCATTACAGCTGGTCAGGCCACCCTGAGGCTAAAACCTCCTGCTCATGTGGTGCTGGCGTCAGCTCCCAGAATGCTGTGCTTGCCGCTTCCTGCTGCCCTGCCAGGCTGTCTTCAGTGTGAAGTTAGCTTCTCTCTGTCATTTTGTGGGTTCTGTACCTCCAAAGTTTGTCTAGAGTAATTTTTTATATGAATTGGAGGAGGTGGAATCCAGAGCCATGAGTTAGTCCTATTTCTACTCTGCCATCTTGACTCTGCCTGACCCCCCCCCCCAAGGGGACAAAATTAAGGACAAGTGTAATGGTGGAGAACGTTTCAAAGAGTCCAGTTTTTATTACATGAAAGAAAAATGTTCTGAGGAACTGGTGTTTTCCAAATATGGAGTAGGCTGCCTCTCACCATTAGTACACCATATATCTAATATCTAGCAACCTAATTGCTAGAAAAGAAGCTGCCCTGATGGATGGGGGCAGGAGTGCAGCATTATACAGGTGGGAAAGCATTACTTTAGGAGTCAGAGGACTCGAGGTCAAATCCCACCTCTCATGTTAACTGCCTGTATGACCTGATAACCATTTAATATCAATAACCTCAATAAAAGCCAGAGCCTGAACTAATCAACCAGAAAAAGAGCCTAGACCTAACAGTTTCTTTGTTCTCTGAGTAAAGTCAGAGAACACCTCTTCCTACATCAGCAAAGCCAGATAGGACTGACTTTATGGCAATTAAAGATGAGACCCTTAACCTGAGGCACTACCTTGAGTAATGGGACTTGTTCTCATCTTAATATTTTTTGGACATAAACTATGCTATGGCATGTTAATGTTAAAAAAAAATCACAGATACCTAGGTCATAATTTCAACTGGCACTTTGTAAACTCTCTTATTTTATTGTATTTACAACCTATTTAACTAAGAAAATTCCTTTCTCATACAATGATTAAATATTTATGGAGATCATAAATTTGCGTGGCAAAGCCACCCCGAATTGTAATGGTTCTAAAATGTATTTAATCCTTCTCATTCTTTTGTTCAGGCAGTCAGATTTTATCTAGCTCCATACATGTATGTAATCGACTAGCTTTAAGGGAATAAACAATATGGATTTATATATCACCTAGTTTGTTTACCTCATTTAACCAAACTTTCAAGTCCACAGACCTTAGACAAATCATGTCGCATCCCTAGACTACATTCTCCTGCTCTACAAAATGTTTCCTCTGTTTCAGCTCTTCCTTTCCCTTCATCCCACCAGAGATACTAATGTTTTTACTCTTTTTTTTCCTTCACCTTTAATCCCTCTTTCACCATGTTGTTACATGGTTGCTTACATGTCTCCTTCTACCATTAGACTGTGAGCTTCTTGAAAGCAGGGGCTATCTTTTACCTCGCTTTGTATCCCTAATGCTTAGTACAGTGCCTGGCACAAACTAAGAACTTAAGAAATGTTTAAGAACTGACTGACTGACTGACTGACTGGCATTCAAGATTGTCATGCCTATGACCGTTTTCTGTTTCCATATAAATCCTGCCCTCTCTCTTAATCCCCTAACATCTACCCTTGCTTTGTCTCTAACCTGCCCTATTTCTCTTTCAAGTTTAACTTATTTCCAAATTGTTGGAGATAACCAGGAATTTTGCCTGGCCATGAGTGAATTTACAAAAAAAAAAAATTTATTTCATGTCATCTCAGGTGGGTAATTTGGCTTTTAACAAATCCTTGTGAAAGGCACAAGTACAAAGTCAAGCTAATTATACAATCTTTTTATAATTCATGCAGATTTGAATTTCGTACCTTGAATCTCATTGGTTAGCTTTTCAGGCTTCATTAAGTCCCACCCCTTGGCCACTTCCTCTCATTTCCACATGTCAATTACCCCCTCCTCATTCTCACATAGTTTATTCTTTATAAAAGAAAATGCCAAATGAGAATATTTTTTTTAATTTTTGTCTTTATTAATTTGTTTGATTACTTTTAGTTTACAAGATTCAGTTCCACAATCCCTTGAGTTTTGAATTTTCTCCCCCTATCTCTCTCCCCCCCGCTATGGTGGCATGCAATCAAGCATAGAATCTGCAAATACTTTCACATTAGGCATTACTCTGGTTGTAAAGAAGGATTATTATGGATGGAATGAAAAATGGGAAGGAGGAGACAAAGCCGAAAAAGAAAGAGGGCAGATAGTTTGGTTCCATCTGCATTCAAACTCTCTTCTTTCTAGTTTTCTCTGAATGTAGACATCTCTCTTCATCATGAGCCTTTTGGGGTTGTCTTATAACCCGGCATTGCTGAGAAGAGTCCAGTCTATCAAAGCTGGTCGTCACACATACGTTGTGCCTGTAATCGTGTAGAAATTTCTCCTGGTTCTGCTCTTCTCACTTAGCATCAGTTTGTATAAGCCTCTCCAGGTAAATATGAAGTCCATCTGCTCCATTACATTCATATACCATAACTTGTTCAGCCATTCCCCAATTGATGGACATCTCCTTAATTTCCAATTCTTTGCCACCACAAAATGAGCTGCTATAAATATTTTTGTACATTTGGGTTTTCCTCCCATTTCTATGATCTCTTTGGAATACAATACTGGAAATGGCATTGCTGGGTCAAAGTGTATGAAATTTTTTATGGCCCTTTGGGCATACTTCCAGATTACTCTCCAGAATGGTTGAATCAGTTCACAACTCCACCAGCAATGCATTAGAGTTCCAATTTGTCTACATCCTTTCCAGCATTTGTCATTTTCCTGTTTTGTCATCTTAGCCAATCTGACTGGTGAGAAGTGGCACCTCAGAGTTGTTTTGATTTGCATTTCTCTAATCAATAGTGATTTTTTTCATATGCTTACAGATATCTTTAATTTCTTCCACTGAAAACTGCCTGTTCAGATCCTTTGACCATTTATCGATTGGGGAATGACTTGTAGTCTTATAGAATTGACTCAATTCTCCATATATTTTAGAAATGAGGCCTTTATCAGAGACATTGGTTGTCAAAATTCTTTCCCAATTTCCCATTTCCCTCTTAATCTTGGTTACGTTGGCTTTGTTTGTACAGAAACTTTTCAATTTAATGTAATCAAAATTATCCATTTTGCATTTTATAATGTTCTCTAATTCTTGTTTGGTCACAAAGTCTTCCCCTCTCCATAAATCTGACAGGAAAACTATTCCTTGCTTTCCCAGTTTGTTTACAGTATCAGCCTTTATACCTATATCATGCACCCAGTTAGTCTTGATTTTGGTATACAGTGTTAGATAATGGTCTATGCCCAGTTTCTGCCACACTATGCTCCAGTTTTCCCAGCAGTTTTTGTCAAATAGTGAGTTCTTATTCCCAAAACTGGGGTCTTTAGGTTTATCAAACAGTAGATTACTATAGGCATTGACTGCTGAGTCTTTTGTGCCCAGTCTATTCCATTGATCCACTACTCTATTCCTCAACCAGTACCAAGTAGTTTTGATGACTGTTGCTTTATAATACAGATTAATATTTGGTATGGCTATGCCACCTTCCCCAGCATTTCTTTTCATTAATTCCCTTGATATTCTGAACCTTTTGTTCTTCCAAATGAATTTTGTCTCTATTTTTTCTAACTCTATAAAGTAATTTTTTGGTAGATTGATTGATATAACACCAAATATGTAATTTAATTTAGGTAGAATTGTCATTTTTTATTATATTAGCTCGACCCAGCCATGAGCAATTGATGTTTTTCCACTTAGTTAGATCTGACTTTATTTGAGTGAAAAATGTTTTGTAGTTGTGTTCATATAGGTCCTAGGTTTGTTTTAACAGGTAGATTCCCAAATATTTTATAATGTTTACAGTAACTTTAAATGGGATTTCTCTTTCTATCTCTTGCTGTTGGATTTCATTAGAAATATACAGGAATGCCTAGGATTTATGTGGGTTTATTTTATATCCTGCAACTTTGCCAAATTTATTTATTGTCTCAAGTAGGCTTTTACTTGATTCTCTAGGATTCTCTAAATATATCATCTGCAAAGAGTGATATAGCCTCTTCTTTGCCTAATTTAATTCCTTTGATTTTTCTTCTCTAATTGATACTGCTAACATTTCTAGTACCAGACTGAATAAGAAGGGTGATAGTGGACACCCTTGTTTCATCCCTGATCCTATTGGAAATGCTTCTAGCTTATCCCCATTACATATAATACTTGCTGATGGTTTAAGATAGATCCTACTTATTATTTTAAGGAAGATTCCATTTATTCCTATACTTTCTAGAGTTTTTAATAGGAATGGGTGTTGTATTTTGTCAAAAGCTTTTTCTGCATCTATTGAGATAATCATGTGGTTTCTGCTAGTTTTATTGCTGATATGATCAATTATACTGATGGTTTTCCTAATATTAAACCATCCTTGCATCCTTGGAATAAATCCTTCCTGATCAAAGTGTATTATTCATGTGATAAGTTGCTGTAGTCTTTTTGCTAATATTTTATTTAAAATTTTTGCATCTATATTCACGAGGGAAATTGGTCTATATTTTTCTTTCTCCATTTTATCTCTTTCTGATTTAGTTACCAGTACCATATTTGTGTCATAAAAAGAATTTAGTAGGACTACTTCACTAATTTTCGCAAATAGTTTGTAGAGTATTGGAATCAATTGTTCTTTAAATGTTTGATAGAATTCTCTAGTAAATCCATCTGGCCCTGGAAATTTTTTCCTAGGGAGTTCACTGATGGCTTGTTCAATTTCTTTTTCTGAGATGTGATTATTTAAGTAATTTACTTCCTCTTCAGTTAATCTGGGCAACTTATATTTTTGTAAATATTCATCCATTTTACTAAGATTGCCAAATTTATGTGCATACAATTTGGCAAAATAATTCCTAATTATTTCCTCTTCATTGGAGGTAGATTCACCCTTTTCATTTTCAATACTCATAATTTGGTTTTCTTCTTTCTTTTTTTGTCATATTGACTAAGGGTCTATCGATTTTATTGTTTTTTTTTTTCATAAAACCAGCTCTTAGTTTTATTTATCAATTCAATAGTTTTCTTAATTTCAATTTTCTTAATTTCTCTTTTGGTTTTCATTATTTCTATTTTAGTATTTAATTGGGGATTTTCAATTTGTTCTTTTTCTAGCTTTTTCAATTGCAAACCCAATTCATTTACCTCTCTTTTCTCTAATTTATTCATGTATTCAGGGATATAAAACTTCCACTAAGAACTGCCTTTGTTGCATCCCACAAATTGTAATGGGAATGTAAATTTTTAAGATCTTCCCTGCCCCTAGGCTAAAGTGCACCTGGAGCCTGGGGTGGGAGGCTTGTTTTTCAGTAGATACTCTTTGATTGGGCAGTGAGTCAATAAGGTTGTTACATTCTCTGAGCCAGGAGAAGGCTATATAAGCCCTGATGTGTAGCTTTGTTTTGGGGCTCACTTTGAGAAGTGTTCTGTGATTTGATCAGATGAAACTATGGGAAGCCATTGTCCAGGGCCCCCCAGCTTTGAAAAACCCAGATGTTGATTTGGTATGGATATAATGGTTGGACAGTTTGGAAATCTGTCTACTTGATCTGTTTCTCTGACTTGATAATTCTGCCTGTATGCTTTGAAGTTCAGGGTGCTGACCTTTTTCCCCTGAACTAGGTAAATGATACATATGTTTGACTGATTAAAGACTGATTGTTAACCCATTTTGAGTTGCTTTCTTTAACAAAGCTGATCCAAGAACCTGTATGGGCAGCCACCCTGGGAACGCTGGGGTGCTTGCTGCTACACAAATTTTGGTATGTTGTCTCATTATTGTCATTCTCTTGAATTGTTTCTATAAGTTCTTGTTTGACCCACTCATTCTTTAGGATTAAAGTTTTTAGTTTCCAATTCGTTTTTAGTCTATCTTTCCATGGCCCTTTATTGCATATGATTTTTATTGCATCATGATCTGAGAATGATGCATTTAATATTTCTGCCTTTCTGAACTGAATTGTGAGGTTTTTATGCCCTAGTACATGGCCAGTTTGTGTGTGTGTACCATGTACCACTGAGAAGAAGGCATATTCCTTTTTATCCCCATTCAGTTTTCTCCAGAGAACTATCATATCTAAAATTTCTAAAATTCTATTCACCTCATTAACTTCTTTCTTGTTTATGTTGAGGTTAGATTTATCAAGTTCAGAGAGGAGATTAAGGTCCCCCACTAGTATAGTTTTGTTATCTATTTCTTCCTCTAATTCCCTTAACTTCTCCTGTTTA
This sequence comes from Petaurus breviceps papuanus, assembly GCF_028583685.1. Taxonomy (NCBI): domain Eukaryota; kingdom Metazoa; phylum Chordata; class Mammalia; order Diprotodontia; family Petauridae; genus Petaurus; species Petaurus breviceps. Next base: position 37,843,616 of record NW_027185797.1, read on the forward strand.
AAGTTTTGCTCTGGGGCAATAGTTATTGTGTTTTCAGGGCCAGAGGTGGGGATTGGAGCAGCCAGGATTCACTCTGCCATCTTGGTCCCTGGAAGTTTGGGTAGGGGCTTTTTAAATTTCCAAGCTGTGTGTTGGTAGTCCCAGGAGTAGCTGCTGCCCCTGCCAGAGACCCTACACTTGACTCTTACTCAGCTCTGTCCAGTCCCAGTCTTGCAGTGATAGACCTGGCAATGGCTCTTTCAGTTGGTGGATCAACTTGCCGCCACATTGATTAGGCCTTGTCCGGGCCTCTGCTGCCCTGGGTTGCCTTCTGGGCTTCTGCCTGCTAGTTTTATTGTTGATATGATCAATTATACTGATGATTTTCCTAATATTAAACCATTCCTGGAACAAATCCTTCCTGATCAAAGTATATTATTCTTGTGATGAGTTGCTGTAGTCTTTTTGCTAATATTTTATTTAAAATTTTTGCATCTATATTCATGAGGGAAATTGGTCTATAATTTTCTTTCTCCATTTTATCTCTTCCTGATTTAGGTATCAGTACCATATTTGTGTCATAAAAAGAATTTGCTAGGACTCTTTCTTCACTAATTTTCCCAAATAGTTTGTGGAGTTTGGGAATCAATTATTCTTTAAATGTTTGATAGAATTTGCTAGTAAATCCATCTGGCCCTGGAAATTTTTTCCTAGGGAGTTCACTGATGACTTATTCAATTTCTTTTTCTGAGATGTGATTATTTAAATAATTTACTTCCTCTTCAGTTAATCTGGGCAACTTAAATTTTTGTAAATTTTCATCCATTTCACTAAGATTGTCAAATTTATGTGTATACAATTTGGCAAAATAATTCCTCATTTATAATTTATAGTAAGTTATTTATAATAATTTATAATTTGAACTCAGGTTCTCCAGACTCCAGAGTCAGTGGTCTATTCACTGTGCCACCTAGCCCACCCCCCCACTTGATTTATTTCTTATCATAAGAGCTTTAATAAATGCTTCTTGACATAACTTTATCAGAGAAACTTAACACAAATAATTTTTTGATAATTCTCCCTCCCATTTTAAGTACATTAGATGTTTACACAAAAATGTTTTCATTATATATAATTTTAATTATATTTTATCTTCTGTGATTCTTTCCACAGTTGTTTAGTCATGAATTCTTTCTCTATCCATAGCTCTGAGCAGTCATTTCTTTTTTGCTACTTTAATTTGCTTATAGTGTTACTTTGGTGGCTAAGTCTTGTATCCATATGGAATTTATCTTGTTATATGATATGAGAGTTTGGTCTATGCTCAATTTCTGCCAATGTAGTGGTAATGAAAATTTGAAGATTTTCCCTGCCCTTTAATAGACCTAAGGGAATTTGAAGATCTTCCCTGCCCCCAAAAGGATGAATGTAATCACATGGACCCTGTGGTGGGAGGAGCTTGATGAAGGCTGGAGCAGAGCCCATAGGAAGATAGGAGTCAGAGCACTTAGAGCTGGAGGAAGGAGGGGACACACTCAAGAAAACAGCTAGCCTTCTGAGTGTTTATGGGAAGGCTAAAGAATGGTGTGGCTCCCTGCTGTGCTATGGTATATTAATTTCTTTGTTACTGGAATGGATTTGACTTTTGGGTGTTAGGATTTGGTTTTGTGATGTATGAATAAAGGTTTTCACTTCTATCTTCTACATGGAAAGTCTGTTATATTTTGTAATTGAGAACTATGCTGGCATATTCATAGTTGCTGTCAGTGCTGTGAATATTGTGTTAAACACAACACAACTGTGTTCATTTCTTTTTGGATGCTGCATAACTGATCTGTTCCACTAAATGATCTTTCTTAACCAGTACCAAATTAATTTAACAATTATTACCTAACAGTATAGTTTGAGACCTATACTATTATACTCTTTCTTCCCATTTTTGTCTATTATTGCCCTTTAAATTTTTGACCTTTTGCTCTTCTAAATGAATTTCATTAGTTTGCTTAACACTCATAATTTATAAATGAAATACCCTATTTCCAGTCTGCTTAAACTTCTCTTTTCCTCTTACCTCAATGCTTTATTTTAAGATGCTTGGCCAGGGGTAAGCCTGTGTTACATTTAAAAATTAAGGTAAACTGAGAGACAATGGTCTGAGAATGATCAATTTCTTAATTAGGCTAGCATTAATCAATAAATTGGGTCAATGGACTCTCTCAATTAACAAAGACCACTTACTAGGGCTTATTAGCCTATAGTTGGGGGAAATACAAGAGAACAAAGAGCAGAGTTGGGTAGATGAGAAAAACAGTGTCATTGGTTATAGAGCAGACAGCCTCATGTGGGTGGGGAGAACATGATTGGTCACATGAAGAAGAGCAGGATAGCATTCATATGGGGCTGGTGATTGCCCCTCTCTGTGGTATAGAAATACTTGGTTAATTTGTGGGACTCTGTAACAGCAATGCTGCTTGCAGCTGCTGTTGGAGTGTAAAACCAATAATACCAGCACACAAGAGGGCTGCTCGCATAGGTTCATTAATCTGCTTTTCTAAAGGAAAGCAACTCAAAAGGAGGGTCAACAATCTTACTTTCATCAAACATATATATCATTTACATAGTACAGGGGAAAAAGGTAAAAAAGGAAAAACGCACCCAGAAGTTCCAAGAAAATGCAAACAGAAATTCCAAGCAGAAATAATAGCATAAAGGCCAACAGACAGGGTTTCTGACTCTCTCACCAAATAATACACAAATCACAGATCAACAGACAAATCCAACTGTCTGATCATTATATTCATACAGAGTTGCCAGAAAGAGAAGCACCAACATCTGGGTTTTCAAAGTTGGGGTGTTCCTTAACGGCTACCCAGAGTCTCATCTGGCTACGTCACATGAACACTCTTCTAGTGAGAGAGTCCCAAAGCAAAATTATCACGTCAGAGTATATGTACCCTTTTTCAGAGTCAGAGGGCATCACAACCCTCATGACCCATTGCCTAATTACAAAATAGCAAAAGGTGTGAACCATCCTGAACAACAAGCTTCCCATAATGAAGCTTCTCTTGCTGGGCTTCATGTGAGGCCTATTAATGGTTGGGAAAGATCTTCAACTCCCATTAACATTGCAGGCCCATCTGCATATTGCAGATCTTGTTAACAGATCTTGGCACCTAGAAAGGTTTATTAGGGAGACAAGGCTTTCTTCAAGGGTGCAAGGACAGTTAAGGGACAATGTATTTCTTAGAGCTAGCTTCAGGACTTAAAAATAAGATGGCCCTTCTAGGACCATCTAAGTGGCACAGTGAATAGAGGACTGGCCCTGGAGTCAGGAGGACCTGAATTCAAATCCAGCCTTAGACACTTGACACTTACTTGCCCTGTGACCTGTGGCAAGTCACTGAACCCCAGTCCCCCTGCCTTCCCCCTCCTAAAAAAAGGAAAAAAAGATAACCCTAGATTCTCCCAGAAGATGAAGGTATGAAGAATAAAAATTTTTCGTTTAAGTAACTCAGAGGGAAAACTTAATTCCTATGACTAAGAAATGTTCATTTGTTACCTGCAATGTTAGACATAGTTGACCAGACTCCCTGGTGTTCCTTAAAGATAACAGATTTCCTTGAGGCAAGAATAGAACAGAGGAACTGAACCTATAAACTTAGCTAATGAGCAAAGAGACAAAGAAATATCATTGAGCAATCATACAAAATGAAGTATTCATATAGAATGGGATCGATTACAGAATGAAATCAATTATAATATGATACAGAATGAATTTAATTTCTTCACCTAGGCAATGTAATATAACTAGATCAATAAAATAAAATAGAAATGGAATTAATGAAATCTCCTCTGCATAGAATTAAAAACCTTTTTCCTTCTTATATTTCTAGTCTGATGGCACATGAGGGTCCAAGATGCATGCTAGAATCCAGTAAAACTGTCTATCTTGCTGGTCTCCATATATAACATTCAATTTCCTTTCTGTCATCGCTATATAGAATCCTCTTTTTCCTCATTATGTTGTATACACCTTCAAGACTCAAATCAGGTGTGGATACCCTCCCTCATCAACAGACCTTTCCAGGTCTCGTCAATTATCAGTGACTTCCCCATCAAATCATCTTATATTTATTTTGTACATTCTTATACATGCACATGTTCTCTCTCCATATAGAATGTCCTTGTTTTTGCTTGTATTTTTATTCCCAGTGCTTAACACAGTGTCTTGCATATAGTAAGTGTGTAAAAAATGCCAGTCAACTTGATAATTATAGAACATATAGACACATCCTTAATCAATTCATTGAAGTGATTGAAGACATCTCCCTGATGAACCATGAAGATCCCTGGTTCTGACTCTTTGTTGATCCATTCACACCCCTATTGAAGAAAAGTGACTAAGTCTCAGCATTGGAAATGTTTTTGTTGGCATAGGCAATGGTGAATCAGGTGTGAGACAGACCAAAAGACAGAGACAAAGACTGAAAGAAGAGACAGACAAAGAGAAAGAAACAGAAAGAGAAAGACAGACACAGGAGAGCTAATCATAAAACTGGGTTCCATGGGTGGAAGATCAGGGGATGGGATGAAATTCATGTCTACACATCACCTACCCTCCTCAGACCACTAATAGCATTTGAGGAGAAGCTATAGCAGAGTCACCCCAATCCACTTCCTGACATGCATCTCAAGCACATGACCAGAAATGTGGTAGCAGCCAGGGATTGTAGCTGAGTGGAAGAAAAGGTAGACAGAGACTCCTAGAAATGAAGAAATAGTCAGGGACCAGGGAATAATGCAGGGGAGGAAATCAGGACTTTGCCCTTTATTACTACTGAGTTAGAGCAGTACAAACAAACCTAATGGAGAGTGTTCCCTCTCCAACAAAGCCATATTAACTTTTTTACCACCTTAGAAGCCTATATCAGCCTGCAGTCTTATGCTGGTACAGAAATATTTGGATTGACTCCAAATGCAGGTGAGTGACTAGGGACAGAGGTATTCCCTTGGGAGAAGTCACCCTTTCAACTTCTCTACATGCAATCAAACTACTCAAGCTTCAGACCCTTTCTAATTATAGAACATCTCTTAACATTTCTTCTGTATTTCTGTATTACTGTATTACTTTAAAAAGGTTCAAGAGATAATTTCCAGGTAATTTAATCATTTTATTAATAGTTTTAGCATTTTAATAAAAGGATGTTTATTTGCAATCTCTCTCTTAGATCAGAGAATCATAGCAGCAGGCTCAAGGCTTATATGCCCTTTTGGAAGAGGGGTGTTCCCAAAGATGGTAATCACCTCTGATTGGTTAATAATTAATGGCAGAATGAATATTACAAAGAGGGGTTGGACCTATACTTTGATTGTGTCATTTACTTCTAAGTTAGCCCCAGCCTTGGAAAATCTATTCAAAGAATTTATACCCCACCCAAGGCTGAGTAGAACACAAAGGCTGTTCCACCTGGCTGGTGTCTAGATGGAGGAGAAGGTTAGCTAAACCTTCAGAGACCAAAGTCTTGAAATGCAGATGAAAGAAAAAGGGGCAAATCGCAATCTCCCCAAATCATTGGTGATTAGTAATCGTTTCTCTCAATTACAAAGAAGTTTCACTTCCCATGTTGAAAGCTGTTTTTCACCTTCTGCCTCTCTGCTATATTAGGAGAAGATTTGGACCAGCTGCTGGAGTAGAGCAGTCCAACAAACAGAAATGGGGCCCACTATACCATATATGAGTGTCCCTGCAGCCCAAATATGAATTTAGAAGACTACACATGTTTCTCTATTTCTTTTATTATTAATACCTTAATGCATTAAATCTGATAGGAGCTACATCTTAGGTTCAGTTTGCTTCAGGAGTGTTGTGATCCATATGCTTGCCTATGGGGCATGCATTTGTCATCTCCATGTTTGAGAATCAAATAAAAAGGAGAAAACATAAATACTTTGGTGTCAGGCCCCAGTTGAAACCAAAGAACACAAATTTACGTAGATCAGTCAGTCATCTAGCAGTGTTTATTAATTATTACATTACACTTTGTTATCCATTATTACAACATGCCTGGACACTGTACTAAGCGCTGGAAATATAAAGAAAAACAAAGAGCTGGCCCTGCTCTCAAGAAGCTTTCATTTTACTGGGGACAATTACTTATAATTAAATAGGTACATGTAAGGTCCATGCAGAGTAGATGGAAAGGGCAATGCTCCAGCAACTTGAGAGACCAGGAAAGGCTTCCTGCTAATGGTGGTCTTTAAGATGAATATTGAAGGACTCTAAGTGTTCTAAAGGGAACAGGTGAGGGGAGAGAGAATTCCAGGCATATGGGACATTTAGTGCAAAGGTAAAGACGTGTGACACGTGAGGAAGCACCAGTAGATCAATATAGCTAGACCACAGGGTATGTGCATGATAGTGATATGTTAGGAAGGGGCTAGAGTGTGAGGACCTTTAAACACAAAACGAGAGGGGTGGCTAGGGGTGCAGTTAATAGAACACCAGCCCTGGAGTCAGGAGGACCTGAGTTTAAATCCAGCCTCAGACACTTAAAACAAAAACTAGCCATGTGACCCTGGGCAAGTCACTTAACCCCAACTGCCTACTCTCCCCCCTCCAAAAAGCAAAAAAAACAAACACAAAACAAAAGAGTTTATGTTTAATCTTAGGAGTAATAGGAAACCACTGGAGGTCCTTGAGGGGAGGGAAGAGGAGGTAATGGTTTGCTGGTAATATTTAACAACTGACTCTCTGATAAATACAACCCATTTTTAGGTTTAATCTGCATTGTTAACATATTCTTCATCACTTTCTTAAGTCGAGGCAAACAACAAAACGATACATCAAGCTGTATTTGCTGATTCCGTAAATGTTCACACTGAAAATTTAATGTGAGAACTCTCCAAAGCTGCGTGACCTGGCTTTACCACACACTTGGGGGAAGGGGGTGACATAGACATGTGCTTTATCAAAATCTCTTTGGAAGCTGAGAAAAATATAGAAGGAAAAATAGGACTGATGAGGCAGGGAAACAGTGAGCAGATTACTGAAATAGGACAATGGGAGCGATAGCAAAGGTTGTTTTTCCACAGAACTGCTAGAAACTGCCAAGTAAAGACCACTGATAATAAATTGTGAGAAACAGCAGGAGTTGGGTTTCCATAGAACTGCTAGACATTACTAAATTAAAAAAAAAGAAATTAGCAGACAGCAGGTAGACCCAACCAATCAAAAAAAAAAAAAAAGACAGGAGCCTTGGGATTCTCAGATCAGGATAAGAAGAGATCTGGTCTAAACCAGTAAGGGGTCAATGACTGGGTATTCCAAAGTTAGTACTGTGCTTGCTTAATAAACCTCATGTATATTATCTGACACACCCAGCACAGAATTAAAGCCTCATTAGCAATAATGTATGATGATGAGAGGGGCCTATGGAAAAATTAAAACCTGAAGAGAACAAACCAATCTGTCCTCTGAAGGGAGGGTCAGCGCTGGACTAATGGCATAAATTTTGTTTCACTTTTGTATCCCCCACTCCTCCTTCCAAATGAAGGGCAGAGTCCACTTCTGGCCAGAGGTGTTCAATTCCTCTGAATTTTTCCTCAATAAATTTCTTTTGATACCCAGATATTGGTATCAATTGTGTTTGTATTTCTTACAACAAGATGATGAGAGCCTTCACCAGGGAGGTATCAGAGGAAAATGGGAGTGAATAAGAGATGTTACAAAGTTAGCTATAATAAGGCTTGGCAGCTGATTAGATTTGGGTGATAAGAGGGAGTGAGGAGTAAAGGATAGAACCTAGGCTATAATCTTCGTTGACTGGGAGAATGGTGGTGCCCGAGATAGCATTAGCATTAGGAAGTTTAAGAAGAGGAGGGAATTGTAGGGAGAGATGAGTTCAGTTTTGAGCATGCTAAGTTTAAGATATTTGGGGGATATCCAATTCAAGATGGCCAATAGGCAGAGATTCAAAACTTGAAGTTGGGGAAGAGATTAAGGCTGAATGATTAATTTAATCAATGATTAATTTAATCCCTGTGTCAAATTGTTAATTTAAGCACTATTTTATTAACCCTTATTTTATTCCAATCAATATTATTCAGTTTAGAGTAATTCCATAGGGGTAGTGATTGTGCTATTAATACTTCTCTATTAATATACATTTAATCATGGCTAAATTCTCTTGCTCACCCACAAAAAGTTAACTAGAGAACCTCCACCCTTTTTAATGTATGGTCTTAATGATTGAGCCCAGGTGTGGATGAGATGACTGAGTGTAGGAGATGTAATCTTATGATATAGAAAGTCCTCTGAATTATTTTTGCTCCCCAGCATCCCTCTATTGCCCAAAATGACCACTTGACATCAACACTTGCTTTGCCCATCCTATGACCATTACTACTGGCCATAAGCTCATAAACTCCAGGTGAGCTGTAGGCTCTCCTGCAAGTCTATCAACCAGTGAGATCGTGCATTTCAATGTGCACCATCTCCATATCATTTTACCAAACACTATCAATGAAGGTCCTGAAGAAAGAGAGCATTTCAGATCATGAAGAAAGTCTGAGGTCTTATTCATTAAAGAGGACCAGGTCCCTTTAATACATGGTTTATGCCTCAGAGCTCTGCCTCAGTCATTTTTATTGTGCAAATTGAACAGATTTGTACACTCATGAATAAATAAATTTGTGAATCATCAGCATAGAGACAATTTATTATGGGAGCTAATGAGCTCTCCATAGAAATAGTATAAAGGGAGAAGAGAAGAGGGCCCAGGACAGACCAGTGGAATGCTCACTCTTACTGGGTGCAACCTAGATGAAGATTCAGAAAAGAAGACTGAAGAGGAGACAGGTAGGAGAATGACTAGGGAAGTCCCACACACCACCACCACCCTCACCACCACTCTCCCACCCCTGCCAAAAAAAAGAAACTAGCAAGGAGAGTTTAAGAAGATGAGTATTGAGAGGTTTGAGTATTCAGAGATTATTAGTAAAACTTTGGAGAGGGCAGTTTCCGTTGAATGATGAGAGGAAAAGTTTATGTTTATGGGTAAAAAGAGAGCAAGAAGAAAGAAAATGAAGGCACCAATGGCAGTTGGCCTTCTCCAGGAGATTTACCAAAGAAAGGAAGGATATGGGATGATACATAGCAAGGAAGGATGCATCAAGTGCAGGAGATTTAGAAACTGAAGGAAATATGAGCATATGTGACAGCAGGAGGTAAAAAAACCAGTTAACAAGGAGAGATTGAAAATTATTGAGAGTAGAGATGATAGAGAGGACAGACAATCTGTTAAGAATATGGAATGGAACGGGATCATTTCTGCATGGAAAGAGCTTGTGCTGAGCAAGGAGGAGAAACCACCTTTTCATGTAAAATAAGGGGATAGAAAAAAAGAGGAAAGTGTTTGCGTGATTGAGATAAGGGGAGGGGATAAGTGAGAGCTCTGAGAAAAATTTCCATTTTGTTCAGTGAAATATGATGTAATGTTGTCAACTGAGGGAATGGAGAGAGGGGGAACCATTTGAGAAGGGAGAAAGAAGATTTGGAAAACACACGGTGGTGACTGGAATGGTGAATCCAGTGGGAAGGTGGAAAATGATTGACATGCCACAGTGAGGGCCCAGTTGAGATTCTGCACCATAAATTTGTAATGGAGCCAGGTGGCACAGTTTAGGGGTACTGGGAAATCCAAAATGTCAGGGCACAGGGTGGCATTGACTAGAATGTATTCACACACTCAAACCATCTTCGTCAAGTGACAAAGTTTTTTGTAACACCAATAAAGTGCTCAGAAGTTCTTACAGAACCTGTGAACTAATGAGGATGATGTTTATGCTTACATAAAAAAGGGACAGTGACCATATGGATGGGATTAAAGAGTGGTAACTGATCTGGTGTGGGCCAAGTGCCTTGGGTGGCAGGCACCAGTGGTCTCTCCTACTGGAATGTGTGGGAAAATTCAGGCAGTTCACAGAGATGACTTTGTTAAAGGGACAAGGTAGTCCTGTTTATACAAAGGTTTCCAGAAGTTTGGTCCTTGGGCAGGCATCCTGTGCCTGCACTCATAGATTTTATCTTAGGAATTACAGGGTCAGGTCTGCATGTCACTGGGTTGCTTCAAGAAGCATGGTCTTTTCTTTGAGGGGTCCAGGTCCCATCAGCCCATCACAGTCACTACTTTTTTTTCTTTTTATCTAGTTCATTTCAGTAGCACATGAGTAGGATGGTAGGTAGCTGATGGGAGCAGTAATGCAGGGCAAAGGACTGGCAGGAGAAAGGGGATTTGAGAGAAGATAGTGTGGAATTATATTTGTTTATCAAAAAACCAACATGGGGAAGGAGTGAGAGGATATTCAGTACGGGAGTGATGGCCTGGGAGGCATGTGGCTGGAGGTCTTGGTGAGGCCAAAGTAGGGATTGGGAGAAGCCAGAAGCAAGGAGTAGGGAGAGGTGGAAGGACAATGGATTGTGGTCTGATAAGGAAATTTCAAAGTTCAGAAACATGGAAGTGAAGCATTAGGAGTAATCTAACCATCTCTGTGTGTAGCTGAAGGGTGCAAAACAAATAAGATAATGAATCGAAAGGTTAAAGTGTCCGAGGTAATATCAGTATATATGGTGAATGTCCCTATCATCAGGCCAGGAGCTGAGAAGGAGAGACAGTCTGTGAACCCAAATGGAACTCATTGGGGAAAGAAGTGTGTTCTGAAGATCAGGAGTAAAGAGCTGCCAGAATCGTCATTGAGTGTTAAATATGGTCTGTGAGCCCCAAAGAAAGAGAGGTTCCTGAGAGATGTGCCTAGATGTGTTATGTTCAAGGAATGTTCTGGGTCCTCCACGATCGGAAAGGATGACCAGGAAAGCTGTGTCCTAAGGACAGGACTGCATTTTAATCAGTGTAAGAAGATGGAAAGGGTAGAAAAGAAGAGGTTTAAATGAAAGCACGTTTGTTACCTGTGGACCAAGCATTCCAAAGGGCAACATGGAAGGAGTGGGCAACTAGAGTTGAGTGTTTTGGGGTGGGGCTGCATTGAATCAGATGGGAATAAGGGAACAGGACAGAGAAGCAGGTTTAAATAATGGCAGGTGGGGTCTGTAATGTGGACAGTATGATAGGACAGACGTTTGCGCATCACTGAGCAAGGAGTTCAGGTAGGTTTTTAGCATCCCTAGTGGTTGTGGCACATGGTTGACATCACTGTATACCTGGAAATGTCCAAAATGGATAGGGGACAGGTAAGACCTGGGCCACAGGCCCAAGAAAGTAGGCTGATGGAAGGAAGGGGATGAAATGGCAATTTCTTCCTTCTCCCAACAGATCTAGGGAGATGACTAGAAGAGAGAGCTGAACTTCAGTAGGTCCAGAAGGGCATTGCTGGAGGGAGGATGGTAGAATGGCATCCAGTCAAGTCCATTGTAGCAACAGCTGACCAGGAGCCAAGCAACCTGTTCTTTCCAAGCCAACAGGAATGAATCCCACTGAGGATCCAGTCCAACAGCTGAGTGACCTTCTTGATTCAGTCTAGTAGCAAAATGATCTTTTCTGCTGAGAGGTCACAGGCACCTAAAAGGAGCCACCCCAGCTAAGCAGTGGAGCAACTGATGCCACACCCAGCAATGACTTTTGAGAGGGCCCTCCATCAAAAGAAAAAAAATAAGGCCTTTCCTTGCCTTGGCCCCATGCATTCTCTAGACATGCACTTCCCTCCCATCATGCTGTATGTCTGCCCCCACTCTTCCCTGTAGTGGCAGTCACATTGGCACACCCAGGATGGCTGCTGGACAGGTTTTTAGATCTACTTCACTAGGAAAGATAGCTCTAAGGGGTCAACAATCTAATTCCATTCACTAGTTCAGGGGAAAAGTCAGCACCCTGAACTTCAGAGAAAATTCAGACAAAATACAAGCAGAGAAATAAGGACCAACAAACAGGGCTCTGACTGCCTGAATCAAAGCAATATTGCAATACAATTTACATACATCCCTGGATCGAGAGAGCCTTTATATCTGAGCAGCTGGGGGGCTCTGATCATATAGTAGTTCAGAATCTTGACCAGGGAATTACAACTTTCTAAATGAGCTCCCAAAGCAAAATACCAGCTCAGAGTATATATATATACTTCTCAGAGCCAGAAGGCATCACAACCTTATGACTCAGTGCCTAACTAGAAATTATCAAAATGTGTGAAAGTCTTCCTACAAGCAAGCTTCCCCTAAGCAAGTTTCCCTTCCCCAATAGGATCTGTGACTCAGGATGTATTCTAGCTATGAGCTGGGCCAGGACTCATAACAGGTCATATAGGCCTATTAATAGGTGGGGAAGATCTTCCTAACCCATTAACATTATATTCCCCTCATTGATTTTAAGTATATTTCTGGGAAATTGTGTCCAAGTTTTTTTATATAAGTCTTTTTTCCATTTACATGTAAAGACAGTTTTCAACATTCGTTTTTAAAAGCTTTTTTAAAGCAATTGGGGTTAAGTAACTTGCCCAAAGTTACAGGTCAGCTTTTTTTTTTTCCTGTGGGTGTTAAGTATCTGAGGCCAGAACCGATCCTGGGGCCTCCCCGACTCCGGGGCCAATGCTCTTACTCACTGCGCCACCTAGCTGTACCCATTTTTATAAGATTTTAAGTTTCAAGGTTTTTTCCCTCCCTCCTTCCGAAGATGCCAAGTAATATGATATGCGTTATATATGTCATGACCAAGGAAATTGCAACTGCTATTGTTCCTATGTTATTTAAATAAATATCTTTGCTCAAGAACTGGGTCTACAGACTGATTATAAAGAGCACACTAGTGGGGGCTTCTGAGCTGTAGTTTCAAGAGGATGGCCAGGGTTCCTCCTAGAACACTGAAAGCAGTAACAGCTGCCCATTCTGGGTATACAACCTGATTAGCATCACCATGGATTTGGGGAGTGACGTCACACCTTGTAAGGTCATTGAGAGAGGAGACTGTTTTTGGGTGTCTTTGTATCCCTGGCACCAATCACATTTCCTAGTATGTGCTTCATGAATACATGTTTGTTGCTTGTTTACTGGCTAACTGGTTGATGTTAGGAAAGACAAACAGTCATCTAAAAGTGAAAGTCGCCTTGGAAATAAGTTGTTTCCACTCTCACTCAATGTGTTCAGCCAAAATCTGCCTTAATATTTGGAGGAAATATTTTGGAAGTGATTCCTTTTCAGTTAGGCAATTTGGATGGGATGACTTCTGAGGTCCCTTACAACTTATGTGTATCTTTGTGAAATTGATGTGATGTACTTAACTGGTCTCCAAGAGCTCTCCCAGCTCTCCAATTATATGTTCAAAGGAATCTTCCAAATCTGACATAACTACTCTAAAAAAGGGTGTTCGAACTCTGATATTCTACATCCTAAAGTCCCTCCTCATTCTAACATTTTGGATTCTCAGGGGCCTCCCAGATGTGAATTCTATAATCTAAGGTCCCTCTCATCTTTCAGGGTCTATGTTCTAAATGTAAAAGTGAAGATCCCCTGATTACCCAACCCCTACTTAAAAGTAATGGCCATTATCAGGAAATAATTCTTCTTGATTGAATCAACCAAAATTAGGTGTGACCAAAGACTGGACATTTCTTTGAACCATCCAGAGACATTTCAACTAAGGGTAGCAGGAAGAATTGGAAACTTAGGGGATGCCCATCAATTGGGAAATGACTGAACGAGTTGGGGTATATGAACTTGATGGAATACAGTTATGCTGTAAAAACTAATGAAGAAGATGGTTTTAGAGAAGTCTGGGAAGACTTATATGAATTGTTGGAAAGTTAAGTGAGCAGAATGAGAACTGTCTACACAGTATCAGTAACATTATAATGATAATCAAGTATAAAAAGACTTAGTAACTCTGATCAACACAATAACCCAAAGAACCCATGATGAAATATGCTATCTATCTCCAGAAAGAGAGTTAATGGACTCAGTGAGGACTAAAGCAGATTTTCTTTCTATTTCCTTTTTTTTCTTTTCTTGGAAATTGTTTTACATAACTGTACTTATTTGTAATAGAGTTTCCTTTTCTTGCATTCTTATTGGGTGGGGGATCTGTTGCCCTGCCTGATTTCAATTCCACAGAACAAGATGTCCTTCCCAGGATAAGCTCATTACTTTTAATCTCACCACCATGCTGTTGACTCAAGCCTTGATTGACACCACCTCCCTTAGACTCCTCTCCTTTCTGACTGTAGGACTGGAGAACAGAATACCAAACCTCTCCAAATACCTTCCTTTGTAGAGGGCAGAAATAGTATTCAGCTCACTCCACTTTGATCTGCTGCCCTATCTGGGTTCAATTGCAGAGAATAAGATACTGCCTGGTGTCCTGTACCATGTTCCTTCCACCCCTCTTTCCTGTCTCCTTTCTGCATTGTCCACACATTTTAATTTCTAAGATCTTTGAGCATAGGAACTGTCTTTCTGTTTCTTGATAATATCCCCAGAAATTAGGGCAGTTCCTGGAAGGAAACCTATGCTTTGAGTAAATAAAGACAGAAGTAAGGAGAGGAAAGAAAGGAGGGAAAGAAAGAGAGAGTGAGAAAAAAAGAGACAGAAAGAGAAAGAATGAATAAAAGAAAAAAGGAAGGAAGGAAGGAAAAAGGAAGGAAGGGAAGGAAGGAAGGAGGGAAGGAAGGAAGGAAGGAAAAGAAAACAACTCCAATCCATCAGGAATATGAGGGGATAGAATAGCCAATCTCTGGGGACCCAACTCAGTGCAAGTGGGAATTGGGATGGTACTGCCACAGCATGTGTTATACAAGGGATACACACCCCCTCAACACTGAAATTCTGTGCTCTATGATCCTCTGATTGATATAACAGTGGTCTTGTTCTCTGAAAAAAGTACCCTAGTGAGAACAGTTCATGACTTCTTGGAAAACACCTCTTCTGCAGCCAACTCCTTTGTCTCCTGGGAATAGACAAAAGGAAAAGGGACTTTGTTGCCAGGTTATCTTAATGTCATAGGGCAGATCAGGGAAGGGTCTGAGGAGTGGGGCTCCAGACAGAGTGAGCTCCTTCCAGGAACAGAATTAGGTTGTATGTTCTTTATTTGACTTCCCACCTTGTGAGCCCCAGATACCACCTCATTGAAACAATCGCTGAATACTGGTCTTGGGCATCTTGGTTCTCTGGCTTCTGGCTCTCCAGGATGTTTCAAGGAGAGATTTTGCTGAAGTAATGGGATGGGTAGTGAATCTCTTCTGAGGGTGCTTGGGTGACTGGGCTACACAGGGGGAAGCTGGGACCCCTGTGTTGATCCTATAGGAGTGAAAAGAAAAGAATCCAACATGAGTCCAGGATGCTAAGGATCTTGGCCTGACCTTGGAGAACCAAGCATGGTCTGAAAAGGAGGCTGCCTTGGCTTTTGGTCAGGAGCCTTTCTCTTAGTGCTATTTGCTTATGCATATGACCTATCAGCCCAATAGTGGTCATTTCAAAGTGGGGGTGGGGTGGTGCACAGAGTGACATACAAAGAAGGGCAAGCCATAAGCAAGGAGTAAGAAAATATGGTTTTGAGTCTAACCTTTGCCTATTAGTCCATGGAGGAAACTTTGAGGAAGCCCTCACTGGGGCCTCAGTTTCCCCCTGCTGATGTAATAGCTGATATACATAGCCCTTTAAATTGACCAAGTGATTTGCAGATCTTGTTCCACTGGACTTCCAAAATAACCTTGTGAGGCAGATGTGAGGGATACTAGTATCCCATTTTACGTATGGGGACAATGAAGCCAAGAGCCACGGAGTGACTTGCCCAGGGTCAATTGCTTTAAGTGTCAGAAGTTGGTTATGAACCCTCTTCATGGCTCCACAATAAGTCTACTCTGCCAAGTTATAGTGTGTCTGATGTTAGTGTGTGACCTTAGGTAAGTATCTTTTCCTTTGGGGGAAGACTCTAAGCTCCTTGGGTAAGTTCCTTTCTTCTGCTGGAGCTCAGTGAGGTTGTAATAGGTCAGCTCTAAGGCTTTGCCAGGGACTGACTGTGTGACCTTGGGAGAGACTTTTTCCCTTTCTGAGCCTTAACTTTTCCCTCTGTAAAATAAGTTCTCTAAGATCCCTTCCAACTCTTAAGTGTATGAAGAGTGTGTGACCTTGGGGCAGTCACTTTCCTTCTCTGTGCCTCAGCTTCACTCTGTATAAAAAAGAAGTGGATCAGTCCAGGTGCGGTCTTAGGTCCTTTTCCCCCCACTCAGGAGGTCTGGTGGTGCCTTGCTGATTTTTTGTCTATGCCACATCTCCTAGCTGTTGGAGGCCCCCAAAAGTCTCTCCTGGGCCCCCTTCTCTTTCCCTGATATTCTCTCATATGGTGATTTCATCAGTTCCCGTGGCTTGAATTACCATCTCTAGTCAGATTACTCCCAGATCTGTACAGGGTGTCCCAAAAGTTTTAGTGAACTTTGAAGTTTGTTTGATTTTTCATACCTTTAAACTACTCTAAGGCTCCTAGGACATCTCATGTATTCAGTCCAACATTCTCTGTTAACCAAGTCCTACATCACCAATTTACTATTAGACTTTTCCAGTCGGACGTCATGTATCCATCTCAACCTCTGCTTATCCAAAACAAAACTCATTATTTACCAGACCCCAAATCCCCTCTCCCTTGATCTTCTCTATCACTGCCAAGGGCACCAACATCCTCCTGGACTCTCTGGTTTCTTCAAAACCCAAATCAAGTGCTCTCTCCTCCACAAAACCTTGCCTGGTGCCTCAGCCACCTGTGCCCACTCTTCCTTAACCCCCTTGTACTCATTATGTGTGTATGCCATACATACTTGTATGCGTGCATTTTGTCTTCCCAAAGAATGTAAATATTTGAGGGCAGAGAACAGGCTCTTTTCCTTTTGTCTTTCTGTGCCCACTGCTTAGTATAATGACTGACACATCATAAGGGCTTAATGAATGTTTATTCACTGACCTCCTCAACCCTCCTGCCTCTACAGTCCCTTTCTCTCTATGACTGGAGAATATGGATGGTGACCTTGGAGAACTCATCAAAGATCCTCCATTTAAGCAGGGCACTGAAGGAAGCCCTCCCATTATTTCCCACCTGAATGCTCTCCTGGATTTCCTCATAGTCTCCAGAAGCTCCTTGTTGCAATGCAAGATTACATCAATTCTCAAAGTTGTGCATCATCAGTAAATCCCTTGGAGCCCAGCTCTTTCTGAGGGCAGAGTGGAGGGAGGACATTGGAGAACTCCCACTACATCCCCGACTTAAGGGGAGAAGTGCAGCCATGTCACTATTGTCCATCTGGCTGCAAGACTTTCTCATGCCCAACACTGGGTACCTCCCTCCACCACTTTTCAATTGCTTTTTATGCATCGTCTCCCACACTTGAACAAAAACTCTCAAGGGCAGGGATTGTCTTTTGCCTTATTTTTTATCTGCAGCTTTTAGCATGGTTCTTGGTACATGGTAGGTGTTTAATAAGTGTTTATTGACTGACTGTCTGGCTGATAACATCTCAGATGTTGGTGCAAACTCCTCTATTTCTCATTTAAAAGCCCTTCACAATCTAGCTACAGATTTTGTTTCAATTCTCATGAAAATATTCCTCCCTGAGGCACTTGCTGTTCCAAGCAAAAGGACCCTCATGTTATTCTCTTTTTACAGCATTTCATATCCAACCTCTGTACCTTTGCAGAGGCAGTGTACATGCCTGAAATGCACTCACTCCTTTTACTCACCTCTGCCTTTTAGAATCTCCACTTCACTTTATAGGCAGCTAGGTGGCACAGTGGATAGAGCACAGGGATGAGAATCAGGAAGATGAGTCTGAGTTCAAATCTGGCTTCAGACACTGAATAACTGTGTGACCCTGGGCAAGTCACTTAACCCTATTGGCCTCAGTTTCCTCATCAGTAAAATGAACTAGAGAAGGAAATTGAGAACTATTCCAGTTTCCTGACCAAGGAAACCCAAAATGGGGTCATGAAGAGTCAGACACTGATGAAAAATGACTGGGCAACAACTCAATCCAGAGGCCACGTCCTAAGAGAAATTATTCTTTTTTTTTAAGCAATCAGGGTTAAGTAACTTGCTCAAGGTTACACGGCCAGGTGTTTCTGGGTGGGTGCTAAGTGTCTGAGCCTGGATTGGATCCCCAGGTCGTCCTGACTCTGGGGCCGGTGCTCTTACTCTCTGTGCTACCTGGGAGAAATTATTCTTGATGCCTGCTCCAGTAGCTAGGTCTCTCCCTGCCAGATTACTATCATATGAATCACATGTGAGATATCATATATCATCTTCTTCGGTTCACGTTGTCCTCTCCCCTCCTGCCCCAGCCCCACAGAAGAATATAAGTTCTATGAAGATAAGGACTATTCCATAGTCATTTTATCTCAAGCAGCAAGCACAATACTTGGTACTATGTTTCTTTTTGACCCAATCTGTTATTTCATTAATGTTGACTACACCATTCATCAGCATAGAGCGGCTAGGTGGCACAGTGCATAGAATGCTGGGCCTGGAGTGAGGAAGACCTGAGTTCAAATCTGGCCTCAGACACTGAATAGCTGTGAGACCCTGAGTAAGTCAGTTTGTTGCCTCAGTTTCCTTTTCTGTAACATGAGCTAGAAAAGGAAATTGTGAACCACTCCTAGTTTCTTTGCCAAGAAAACCCCAAATGGAGTCAGGAAGAGTTGGACACGACTAATATGACTGAACAACAAAAGAACACACAGGCCACATAGCCAGTAGAAGTCACAAGCAGCACTTGAAACCAAGTATCTTTGACCGGCTTCCCAGAGTACTTAGTGCTGCCCCAGACCTTGCAAAGAGAGGACATTTTAAAAATCATAATTGAACTGAAGCTGGCCCAACTCCTTCTTTTAAAAATTAGAAAACTGATGTTGAGAGGAGAAAGAACACATCTGAGATCCACTGACCAGAGCAAAGACCAGCCACTCCTCATGGCCTATAAGTGGCAGAAACCATTTTTGAATCATTTCTAACTCCCCTCAGTTTTGGAAGGTGAGAATGGCATTTCAGGACCATGGTCAAGTCACTCACCAAATGGACCCCTCTAGAGACCTCCTTGGCATCAGGCACTTCCTTGCTGTGCTGGGGATCTGAGTCCTTTACTTGCTTCTTCTTCAGGAACCTCATACTGAAGGAAGGAGCCCAACATTGTGATATAACCCTCCACTCCCACCACTGAAATGGACCTTCCCTCCCAATCCCAGGCCCAATGCTGGTCTCCTCACTCACAGTGCCAGAATGAGACTTAGGGCAAGAAGGGCCATGATCCCAGCTCCCAGAAAGATCCCTTTAGAGAATGTGAGAACGCCATTTCTATCTGTAGAGAAAAAGGATTAGATATGTAAGGCCCTCCAAGGGACATGTGGTTTGGGCAGCTGGGTAGCATAGTAGATAGAGGGCCAGCCCTGGAGTCAGGAGGACCTGGGTTCAAATCCAGTCTCAATTACTTTTGCTATAGCTTTGCTCTCTGTAAAATGTCAGGTGCTGATTTGCCCTATTAAGTATCTAAACCTTCCATACGTGTCTGTTACTCTGTTTCCCATTCTGAGGTTTCCCCTCTTCCATCCACAAAGCACTCGTGTTTTCAGATTCAAGTATCCTGGCCCCCAGTACTCACAGGTAACACTGAGATGAACAGTCCTCTGAAGATTTACTCTGGTCCCAGGGACACTCACTTGACAGGTAAGATTAGAGCCATGGTACTGGGGCCTTGCAGTGAGGGCCAACTCAGAGAAATTGGGGGTTTCACTGCTGAATTCCAGGGAAGAGAGGATAGCCCCTGTCCAAGAGAAAATGGTAGGTTTCCCACACTCAAAGACTGAGGGAGCGACACAAATCACTTTCACCAGGTGTCCAGGCTCCAAGGTCCCTTGAATGTAGATGTTTGGTTTCTGTGTCGGATCTAGAGGGAAAGAAAATTAGCAGACCTCAGACAGCTACCACCAACTTTGATTAATAACCACAAGATCATTCCTGATATATCTTCAGGTTCCCCTGCCAATGGGATGTCCCTTCCTAGATTGCAGCAATGCCCTTCCTACATCACCCCATGGTGCCTAGGGGACCTTGTTTCTGCAGATAGGAGCCCATATTTATGGTCTCAACCCTGGGGGCCTTCATGCTGTCCTCTGTAACGTAGATATTCATCCCTCTTCCAATATCCGTGGCTCTATCTCTGACTCACAGGAGAGCTAGAGTCATTGCCAATTCCTGAATCACTTAGCCATGACCCATGCCCTGCTTGTCCAAAGAGAGGAGACCACGGTGAATGCGTATTCCAGGTCTTAAAACCTGTCTCTTCTCCCTGGCCACTGGTGCTAAATGGAGCAATACATTTTCCTGTGGTCTGACCTCCTCTTGGGACATGGATCATGAGGGACCCACTTCCCAGTGATTCTTTGGAAGCTCCCTCTGTCCCATGGCCTACATCCCTTCCCTGTCACTAAGGTCCTTACCTTTCACACTCACATTAACCATATAATCTATGTAAGTGTATTTCAAATCCATTCCTCTCTCTATCCGAAAGAAGTACTGGCCACTGTCCCTTTTCCGGATACCCATGATACCCAGGGAGCAGTTGTTGTCCAGAGGGTCCCCAATAAGATGGAATATTCCCCTGGTCTCCTGCTGCACCTCCCGCTGTGCGTCATTTGTTGCTACTGGTTTGTTTCTGGCAAACTTGTGTCGTCCATTCTTGAACCAGTATCCAAAAGCCTCAGAGCTATTGAGTTGGAGATCTGAAGGGTAGGAGAAAGAGCAGGGGACCTGGATGCACAGTCCCTCTTGTACTGTCACTGCTTCCGGGACCTCCAACTTATACCCGGGCATCTGGGACAGGGACCCTGTGGACAGAAAGATACTCAGGCATCACTAATCAGGACACTTCCAGTAATATGGGCACCATTCTTAAAGCAGGAAGAGAGCTCAGAACAGAGGGTATCAGAGCAAGAACATGGAAAGAAGCACATGAGAAACAACCACAGAACAGAGATCACTTAAAAGGGAAGAGGACTCAGAACATCAGCCTTCAAAGCAGGTAAGAACCTTAAAGACTTCAATTCCTTCATGTCCTGATGAGGAAACTGAGGCCCAAAGGGATTTAGCTGACTTGGCCAAAGAGCTCCCAACCAGAGGCAGAGGCAGAGGCAGAGGCAGAGGCAGAGGCAGAGGCAGAGACAGGAGGATAGGGAAGGTCTTCTGGCTCCAAGGCCTCTGGTCTCCCCATTGCCCCC
The DNA here is from genome assembly GCF_028583685.1 of Petaurus breviceps papuanus. Classification (NCBI taxonomy): domain Eukaryota; kingdom Metazoa; phylum Chordata; class Mammalia; order Diprotodontia; family Petauridae; genus Petaurus; species Petaurus breviceps. The sequence goes on from NW_027185797.1 coordinate 37,864,842, forward strand.
ACCCCCAGACTCTTGGGGGGCTACCTTGACCATCCCGACACCAGCCTTTACCCCTCTCACCCCCCAATGTCTGGAATATCAAGGGCAGCAGCAGCATCTCTGACCCAGTAGAGGGATATGCTCTGGCTGGAAATGCTAAATGATTCACGACTCCCTAGAGTCCATTAGCCCCCACAGCCAATAAACAACCAAGATTCAGTGCAAAGGGGAAGCTGGGAGGAGGAAATGCAGATTTGCCCATAGCTCCGGGGACTGGTAATAAAAATGAGATTTTGGCTTGGAACTCTCAACAGGAACATTCTAAGCCTTCCCGTATGTGGCCTCAGGCCACCTATAGCCCAGAACTCCTTAGAGTCTGAATGCTTCAACTGAGCCAGGCAGGGTTTACACTGTCCAATATAAGGACAAGGGCAACCCTGATCAGGCTGGAGGGCTGTGTGTGGGGGAAGGGCTGGGAAGCATAGAAGGGAGAAGACTCCCAAGTTGTCCATGCCCAGAGACAGGGAGAGGGAGAAGTGAAAGACCCAGGTAGAAAGAAACAAGTGACCACAGATCACAAAAGCTTAAGGACAGCCAAAGGACAGAGCCCAAGATCAAGGCTACCTGGGCCCAAGCTGAGGAGGTTGGCTGCTTCCTTTGCCGGGGGCTACTCTCTGTCATTGTGCTGCCCACCCTGGACCCCACCAGGACCCAGACTTTAGATGGTAAATGCTAGGAGGGAACTTGAAAATATTTCAGAGTAAGGAGTGGCCTCAGAACTTGGCGTGTCAGAGCTGAGAGGAACCTTAAAATATAAAACATCTCAGTTAGGACAGACATATATATGGTGATGATAATTGAACCCATGAGAGATGATGAGACAATCAAGTGATACAGAGTGGAGAATAATGAGAGGAGGGTCCATGAGTGGGGGTACTCATGATTCGTGGTTATGAAATAGAGGAAGATCCAGCAAAGCAGACTGAGAAAGATCAGAAATACTGGTATAAAGAGACCTGAGAGAGCAGTGCCATGAAAACTCCGACTGAAGAGAGCATTTAGAGGAAAGGCTGATCCATAGTGTCTAATGTTGCCAAGAGGTCCAGACTGAGAAAATTAAGTTGGTCAATTAAAAGATGGTTGCTACTTATGGAGACAACAATTTCACCTCAATGATGAATAAGGTAAATAAGGGAGGGAGAGACAAAGAGAGGGAGAGGAAGAAGAAGAGAGGAGGGGAGGGGAGGGGAGGAAAGGGTAGAAAATAAGAGATAAGACAGAGGAAAGGAGAGGAAAGAGAGGATGAGAGATTTAAAAACTTCCTGTGCTTTCTTGCTGCAAAGTGACATGAAGGCCCAATTTTAGAATCAATCAGATGAAAACTCTACTATCAGAATCTGGGGTCTGAGACCTTCAATCCTCCAAGTTCACAGAGTTCTGAGGTAAGTGTCCTCAATTTAGAGAGCATATGTAATGAATGCATATCTCTTACTCCTTTCTATCCCATTGTGGGATAGCCTTCCTGAAGTTCCCCTTCATTGTGTGAAACTTTCTGTTGGGCACTAAGGTCAGTGTTCCTGGACAGTCCTCTGGCTGCCTGTCTTTGGAGTAGCCGGTTTTCCCTCCGTGTGTAGAGAAGATGGAAACAAAGGGGTATGAAATGCCAAATCTCCAAACCATTGGAAACCTTTCAGGAAATCTAAGGACAACCAAGATAACAGTCTTCTGATGGGGTAGGGTGAAGAAAAGAGACCAGGGGTCTTCAAGGGGAGATGATGATAACTGACCACAGGAAGAAGAAAGCAGAACTGCTCCACCCTCATTTGCCTTCTGGCTGTTCTGAAAAGCAGTATGAATGAAACTGAGGTGATGGTACAGGGTACAGCCACCCCAGCTGCCCTGGAACAATGCAGGTCATCTTGCCCAGAAAAGTCACATTTTTGCATCCTGGAGGAATGGGTAGGTGGGATTGCTGAGACCCAATCAGGGACCTCTGACAATGGAGAACAGGAAAAATCCTGCAACACTGAAAAAAGATAAATGTCCTCATGATCAAGGATGGAGAGTAGAACAGAGTGTAGACTCCAGACCAGACTTGAATTTCTGGGCCAGTTCTGATCAAATTATTTCTAATGGTTAGCAAACCTGGAGTAAAGAAAATAGTGATGCCAAAGAGTCAGGCTCACCTCACTAAAGATCTTTGTCAGGGGAACCACCAGAGTAAATTAGGAGATTTCTAAACACTTTTCTTCAGTTTTGGCAAAGCTCTTGATAAAAAACTGCAATTACTGTTGTAGGAAAGATGGCTGTTGAACACACAATGCTATCATCATCCAGACTCAGAACTGACTTGATGGCTCACTGATAAATGGTTTAGTGTCAACCTAGAAAGAACCTCCAGTGGAGGACACCAGGGATCTGTGCTGGGGCCTGTGCTTTTGACTTTTCTCTCACTGACTTAAGTGAAGATGTGAAAGACCAGCTCATCAGATTTGTAGGTGACACAAAGCCAAGACAAGTAGCTTTCACACTGGATGATAAGAGCCAGATCCAAAATTCTTTTCATGGGCTTGAACATTGGTTTGATTCTAGTGATATAACATTTAGCAGAAAATGTCAAGTCTTACATTTGGTTTCAAGAAGTAAGCTTCAAGTATGACATGATGGAGGTATGACTAAACAATCTTTCATCAGAAAAAAGATCAAAGGTACTGAGCAGTTTATAACATGGGGAGAGATAGTAGCCAATAATAGTGATGCCATCTTGGATTATTTTCAGCTTCCATTGACTATGGAAGGGCCATGCCATGGGCCAACTTGATGCCAACATCAATTGTGAGCGGAGACATGAGATGAACTTGGCCAGGTGGGTAGTTCAGGATAGAACTCTGCTTATTGATTCTCTGAACAAAATTGTTATAGAGCAAAGAGACAAAGAGGGTAACTCTCAGTCATTATATGCCCATAAAGTCAGGCAGACCTTGAAGGCTATCATGTCCTTTCTTTATCTTGTGTTCCCATACAGAATGAGCAAGAATTCAGGGCACTTTGTTCTTTGTATGACAGGGAGAGTGGTGAGCCAATATCCTGTTGGCCTGGGAGCAGCTGCAAAGAGTTGGCTGCCTCTACCTGCCTAATTTAGACTTGGCCCTCAACATCTCCCCCTTTCTTTGCAAGTAGCTTAGCGTCATGAATTTCAGTGACAAGGGTGCTGAAGTTTCTGGATACAAGATGCAGTATACATGGGAAGCAAGCACAAAGGACGAACAATATAAGAAGCGTAAGTACAAAGTGTAATATCATGGATATAATATTCTGCAAAGGGTTGACCTTATCAAAATTGTGGAGAATCTTATGAGCTAAATCAGAGGAATCAATTGCCACATTGTGGCTATGTTCAATTTGTTCTGAAATATTCCCCAGGTCGTACATGTCCCAGGTGGTATTGGAATCATGGCAAGTTCCCAATAAGCAGGCTCTAATTTTAATGTTGGCCTGGGAAGAATAATATAAACTGGGTTTGACACAAATATATGTATATCTGTCATCACATCTAAGTAACAGTCAAGTTTTTTATGCTTTTAACTCATCACTTAAACACAATACTAATTGTTCTAATACATTGATCTTATTCAAAAATTCCTCATCTACATTCTGTTGTGTCTTAAAGGCTGTAGAAATATTTCTTTATAATTGATAAACATACTGTGCAGTTTGGATTTTTCTTAGTAGAGAAATTGCAGATACCGTGGTAGAACTTATCAATAATATTAGGGCAGTGAGTCTAGTAACAAGAAATCTGACAAACCTTTCCCCCCTTCTTTTTAAGAAATCAAAAATCATATGTAATGCATATCCGCCTGACATTTGATCCCAAGCATGAGTTAAATTAGTTGGAAAAATCAAATGAAGGTTGTTCAACAATTACTACAACAATCTCTACTAGATATACATTGAGTAAGAGTATTATTAGTGCAAGTAATTTCCCATATATAGGAGTCATACATATATAGGTGTATCCACAATTAGATTGGAGGAGTCTGGTCTTAAGTGTTTCTAACTAGTCCGGAGATACATGACTGATTTTTTTCAACAAAATGATTTTACAAATTATGTCTTATCTAAAGATTCTTGGGTTTTTAAAGCTAAGCTAACATTCTTTGCCAATTCATTCACAAATTGAGCAGTTTGTATTAGACTTAGTGAGGAAATAGAAGACAGGGTTGTTGCTATTGAGAGAGGCTATGACAATTAGTCCCATGATTAAAAGTCCAGAAATTGCTTTTTTCTAGCTAGAGAATCAGATATTATTTGAAATGCATGTTTCCCCGAAGTGTAAAACCAACTATGAGAAAGATAAGTGGAAAAACAGCTAAAGAGGGTGGTTCTACAAACAGTACAACATCATAACCAATAATACATTGTTTAACGGTATAATTTAAACAAGTAATATTCCATTAGAGTAATGTTCCATTATCTTATGAAAAGGTGGGACACTAAGCCACTTCTTCTTGGGTTGTCTTTGTGCAAGGGATCTCCTGATCCTCTTTCTCTGAATTCTCAGTTTCTGAATCTGGGTGGTGACTTGTGAAACACATTCAGACATTGTGTTCTGGCACACTCACTGGTCGCTCAGCAACTTTCTGTGTACTTGTGACTTGTGGAGCTCCGTGAACTTAAGGGCAGTCTCCACAGCAGCCTTCCTTTCAGTTCCATATTCACCCCATGTTGGGAGTCATCTGAAGGGGGCTACTGTCCTGGAGGTCTGAGTCCTTTACTTGCTTCTTCCTCAGTAACTTCACACTGAAGGAAGGAGACTAACATTGTAACATGATCCCCCACTCCCACCAGTGAGATGGACCTTCCCTCCCAATCCCAGGCCCAATGCTGGTCTCCTCACTCACAGTGCCAGAATGAGACATAGGGCAAGAATGGCCATGATCCCAGCTCCTAGAAGGATCCCTTTAGAGAATGTGAGAATACCATTTCTATGTGTAGAGAAAAAGGATTGGATATGTAAGGCCCTCCAAGGGACATGTGGTTTGGGTAGCTAGGTAGCATAGTAGATAGAGTGCCAGCCCTGGAGTCAGGAGGACCTGGGTTCACATCCAGTCTCAGACACTTTTGCCGCAGCTTTGTTCTCTGTAAAATGTCAGGTGCTGATTTGCCCTATTGAGGATCTAAACCTTCCAGAAGTACCTGGTGCTCTATTAGCCAGTCTGATTATATAATCATATAGAATAATATAGAATATAGTATATGCAAATTATATAACTATATATATATATAAATTATAGAATATATTTATTGATTCTCTGAAAAAGATTTTTATAGAGCAAAGAGACAAAGAACATAACTATTGGTCATTATATTCCCATAATGTCAGGCAGACCTTGAAGGCTAGCATGTCCTTTCTTTATCTAGTGCTCCCATACAGGATGAGCATGAATTGAGTACACTCTGTTCTTTGCACGTCATGGAGAGTGGTGAGCCAACATCCTGTTGGCCTGTGAGCAGTTGCAAGGAGCTGGTTGCTTCCACCTGCCTAACTTAGAGTTGACATTCAACTGGGCTGGTCCCTTTGCATTGTACCCTGTTGACAATTGTGTCCAACTCTCAGAACCACATTTCTGAGGGACTACTGATAAACTGGAGGGATACCAGAGGACAACCAGGATGGTGAATGGCTTGAATCCATGCCATATGAGGAAAATGTGAGGGAACAGGGGATATTTAGTCTGAAGAAACTCCTTAGAGAGGAAATGGAAGCCATCTTCAAGTATTGGAGCTGAAATGATATGTAGGAGATTTCAGACAGGTGATTTCAGTCCCCAGAGGGCAGAATAAGAAGCAATGGGGGTAAGTTACAAAGAGACTGATTTGGACTAGATACCAGGTACCCTTCTTCAACTCCACTAGGGTTCTTCTCTTTCTCCATCTCACTTATGAGAGAATTGAGGGAATTATGGGAATTGAGTGAACCCCACTGACTCCATCTTAAGACTCAGTTCTGGAGTTATATCAGTTGCCTTTCTATTCAATTACGGGTGTAGTCCAATTTCAGACTCATGAGTCAACTTTATTCAATTATGGGAATTGTAAGAAAATTGTATTGCATTGTCTGATCCTAATCTTGTGAGGCTGGGAAACTGGACCACCTCTAACCACCACTTAAAGACCCTAAGCTAAGCACATAGGTTATGCTGATCAGAAAACCAGTCAAATCTGAAGATGGATGCAAAGAGGGTTTTTTTGTTTTCTTTTGTTTGCAATTATTCATCTCCAACAACAGTATGTATTATCTAAAAATTGGTCCCATACTGGTCAATAGGTTACTCTTTTCAGGGGAGGGAGGGTTGGATTTAGCAGGACATTTTCACCCACCTCTCCCACTTCCAAAATTAGCATGTGATTTCTATACAGGCAAAACACAATGATCTTCAAGGATGTACATAGAAAACATAAGGATCATAGGCCTCCTAGAAGGACATGACAAATTAAAGAAAACCTGAATTCTACATATAATACAAGGAATAACACAAGAAAAGCACCAAGAACTTCAGAATATAGAAAAGAATGGTCTGCCCAAAAGTATATATGGAGAGATCACCTCCAGAAAAAAAAATCACCATCAACATAATCATTAATATTTTTACAAATGTATAAGAAAATATATATTTACATTTCAATATATGAGGATTCTGTCAAAATTTAAACAATTACTATCATTATACAAATGATTGCTAAAATGCAAACAAAGCAGTCTACCAAATTTCTTTTTTTTTAATTTTGCTTTTTTGGAGGGGGAAGGAAGGGCAATTGGGATTAAGTGACTTGCCCAAGGTCATGTGGCTAGTTTTGTGTTAAGTATTTGAGGCCGGATTTGAACTCAGGTCCTCCTGACTCCAGGCCCAGTACTCTATTCACTGCACCACTTAGCTGCCCCCCCAAATTTCTTTAATAAGATATAGTCCTAATACCTAAACCAGGGAAGGATAAAGCAAAGGAAGAGACCTTTGGACCAACATCATTGAAAAATTGTCCAAGAAATCATTCATTATGATTCTGTTGGATTTATTATATCAAGGATGAAAGGATGGTTCAACAGTAAGAAGATAATCAACATAATGAATTACATTAAATACAAAAATGTCAAAAACACATGATATCTAGATGATGCGGAAAATGCATTTGACAAAGGAAAACATTTGATATTTTAAAATGAAAACCTTTAAAGAATAAGCAAAGAGGAATCTCTCTTAAGATGAAAAAAAAATCTACCTAAAACCCAAACCAACTATCACATGCTACAGACATACATCAAAGGCTTTGTCAGAAAATACAGGGGTAAATTGAGGATCCAAATCTCCCTATCATGTGACATAATTCTCACAATGCTAGCAAAAGCAATACAAAAGGAGAAACAAATGAACAGTGTAAATCTAAGCAAAAAGTAGACCAAACTATCCCTATTCCTGATGACATGATACGTTACTTAGAAAATTCTAGGGAATCATTAATACATTAATAATAGGCACTTAGTAAATATCTGTTGAAATGACTTCATAGCTTCACTAAAGTTGCAAGCTATTTAAAGGACTATACAATGGTGCAACATTTTGATCCAGCAATCCACTACTAAGCCTGTAACCCAAAGAGATCGAAGAAAAAGGACACAAAAATCTACAAAAATATGTATAGCAGCTCTCTTTTTTGTGATAAAGAATTGGAAATTGAGTAGATGCCCATGAATTGGGGAATGGCTGAACAAATGGTGGTTTATGGTTGTGGTGGAATAATATTATTCTATAAGAAATGATGGTCAAGAAGCTTTCAGAAAAAACCTGGAAATATTTACATGAACTGATGCAAAGTGAAGTAAGCAGAACATTGTAGACAGTAATGTGAATGTATATTGTAGAGTCTATATCAGATTACATATCATTTTGTTGAGGGGGAGGAAAGGGAGGGAAAAAATTTGGAACTCAAAAGCTTGTGGAACTAAATGTTGTAAACTAAAAATAAATAAGTAAACTATTTTTTAAAACATTGTACACATTAACAAGAATATTGTATAATGATCAACTATGAATCTTGGCTATTCTTAGCTATACAAAGATCCAAACAACTCTGAAGGAACTATGAGGAAAAATGTAGTCCACCTTCAGAGAAAGAACTTATGGAATCTGAATGTGATTGAAGCATACTTTCTTTCTTTTTCTTTTTGAAGGGCAATTGGGGTTAAGTGACTTGCTCAAGGTCACATGTCTAGTTTGTGTGTTAAGTGTCTGAGGCCAGATTTGGCCTCAGGTCCTCCTGACTCCAGGGCTGGTGCTCTATTCCCTGTGCCACCTAGCCGCCCCAACTTTCTTTCTTTTTCTCTGTCATTTCTTTCACAATGTGACTCATATGAAAAATATGTATGCATGACTGCACACATATTAGTTTTATCAAAAATTGCTTACCTTTTCAGTGATGAGGGAGGGAAGTAAGAGAATCTAAAACCAAAATTGTAAAAAAAAAATGAAAATTAAAAATTACTTTTGCAAGTAATTAGAAAAACTAAAATATTAGAAATTGGGGGGAGGGGAATTTACAATAGTATTTTTATACAATAATGACAGAATTCAAGAAGTAATAATAAAAATGGAAATCATATTCAAAATTATTGCAAAATCCATGAAACATTGGGGTAGTCAATCTACCAAAGCACCCTCAATAATTCTATTTCAAAGTACTCCTTAAACCAATAAAAAACAATATACATGGCTAGAGGAATACTCAATGCTCATGGATGGGCTATGCCAATATACTCAAAATTACAACACAACCAAAATTAATCTACAGTTTTAATGCTAGGCCAATTAAACTTTTAAATGAATAGTTAAAATGATAACAACATGACCTGAATGTTAAAGATCATTTTTTTTTACTTTTTTTTTTGGAGGGCAGTTGGGGTTAGGTGACTTGCACAAGGTTACACGGCTAGTTTTTTTGTGTTAAGTGTCTGAGGTCGGATTTGAACTCAGGTCCTCCTGACTCCAAGGCTGGTGCTCTATTCACTGTGCCACCTAGCTGCCCTGATCACATTATTTTTAAAAATTAAGAAAGAAACATCATATACCGTTGCTGATCTCAATAGATCAGCTCTTGGCACTCTTTTTTCCCTAATTACAGATGTGTCTTTTTGCTTCTTTCCTCCTTCTACTCTCTCCAGTAGAACAATCAAAGAGAAAACACTGGTAACAAAAAAAGGATAATCAAAGAAAACAAATTTCTCTATAGGCCATGAGCTCTCTGGCAGAAGACGAGGAGTGTGCTTCATCCTTGGTCCTCTAGGGGGCCTGACTGGCCATTCCATCACACTCTCCAGGCAGAAAGCATCTACTGTCAAAGAAGTACCTACTCTACACTACATTCAAGCCACCTATGGTTACCTGGGACAACTCTAACTAAGGAAAAACCTTTGTGAACCATGATCATCTAATAATGCATTTAGATTCACTCTTCAGTGACTGACAACATAGTTTCATGGTTTTCTTCAATTTCAGGCAACATCAAGTGAAGAGGAACAAAGAAGCTAATGTTGGGAGAATTTCAATTCTGGGTTTCAGAAAAGTGAGATGTGAAAAGGATAAAACATTAAGTGAATACAGAGAAGTAGCAGGGTAGAGTTGAACTCATTCACAGAAGGGACAAGATGAAGAAGGAAAAAGAATACATCCAGATTTTCCCAAGGGAAAACCTCACTGGTTGAGGTGGCTAGATGGTGCAGTGAATAGAGCACTGGCACTGGAATAAGGAGGACCTGAGTTCAAATCGGGCTTCAGACGCTTGATACACTTACTAAGCGTGTGACTTTAGACAACTCACTTAACCCCAACTTCCCTCCAAAAAGCAAAAAAAAAAGAAAAGAAAAAAAAAACCTAACTAGTTCCCAATACTTTGCTGCTACCAAAAAAATCTATATAATTATAGATAAAAATTATAGTTATATGTATAATAATTACATATTTTAAATCTATATAATTACAGATAAATCTAGAGATAAATTTTAAAAATCCATAATTATTTTCATTCATGAGTCCTTTTCTTCTTTCTTTCACTGCCTTGGTATATCAACCTTGTCAAACAGCATTCAATTTTTAGTGACTTTTGGGAAATAACTCTAAACTGTTTTCCAGAATGACTGGATTAATTCATACTTCCACCAATATGGTATTAATCTATCTCATTTTCCCCAAACTCCAGCATTTGCATTATATTTTTTCTATCGTAAATCTGATGGATATAACTTGGAATCTCAGAGTTGCTTTCATCTGTATTTCTAGAATTCTTAGTAATTATAATATATAAATATATTATATACTATAATATATATTATAAATTAATATTTTATATATAATATATGAATAATTATATACATAAATATATGTAAAAATATAATTCTATAATCTGTATTTCTATAATTCTTAGTAATTATAATATATAAATATATTATATACTATAATATATATTATAAATTAATATATTTATATATAATATATGAATAATTATATACATAAATATATGTAAAAATATAATTCTATAATCTGTATTTCTATAATTCTTAGTAATTATAATATATAAATATATTATATACTATAATATATATTATAAATTAATATATTTATATATAATATATGAATAATTATATATATAAATATATGTAAAAATATAATTCTATAATCTGTATTTCTA
>NW_027185797.1:37875660-37882232 GCF_028583685.1 Petaurus breviceps papuanus
CATGACTGTACATATCTTCCATGTCTACCTTTGAGAACTTCTTCCTCATATCCTTTAGTCATTTATCATTTGGAGAATGGCTGCTAGTCTTTTATATTTGAACCAATTCCTCATATATCTTAGAAATAAGACCTCTGTAAGAGAAACTTCCTACCATTATTCTTATCAACTTAATTCTTTCCCTTCCAAGCTTAGGTACATTGGTTTTGCTAGTGCAAACACTTTTCAATTTTGTAAAAACAAAATTGGTATTCTACCTTACCTCAACTGCTCTATCTCTAGTTTACCCTACTTCCCCACTTCCTGAGAGATCTGGAGGAACTTTCCCCTATTTATACATCTAAAAAGATTTCTCCCCTCATTTCCCTCGTTCCTTTAACAAAATCATGTATCTAATCTTGGTGATAGGGACTGATGTGCTAGACAGAGTCTAATTTTTCACCAATGGCTTTCCAATTTTCACTCCCTATTTTTACTTGATAGTAAGTACTTACCCCACTCTCTGGGTTCTTTGAGTTCATCAAACACTAGGCTACTGCGTTTATTTTTTTCAGTACTGTATGAATGTAATGTTTTCCAGTGGTCATCTTCTTTTTCTTTTTGGCCACTCTCAAATTCTTTTGAAGATTATAGCTTCATAGTTCCATTTAAGATGTAGTACTTCAAGGCCCCTTTCCAATTTTTTCTTTTTCATTATTTCTCTCAAGATTCTTGATCCTTTGTTCCTCCACATCAGTTGATTCATTTGTTTTCTAGCTTTATTAAATAATCCTATGGCAGTTTGATTGGTACAGTACTAGAAAAGTAAATTACTTTAAATACTTTTCTTACTTTTATTACATTAACTCAGTCAAAACCCTTGAACAACTGATATTTCTCCGATTACTTTGACCTGTATATTTCTAAAGAATATTTTATAGTCAAATGTATATAATACCTAAGTGCTTGCTGACAAATAGATACACATTTATTTTATAATTCTGTAGATACTTTGAATGCAATTTTTCTTTCCAGCTCTTCATACTGTGTTTTGCTGGCAATATACAGCGTTGGTGATAATTTTTTGTGATTTTTTTTTAGAACCATGCACATTGTGTATTTATTAATTGTTTCAATTGTACATTATAGGGAAAAAAGTTATCTTTTTGCTTCTTTCCCACATTTCTTTTTCTTATAGTGATAGCTGACATTTCCAGAACTATATTATATTGTGATGGAAATAATGAGCATACTTGCCTTGTCCATATCCCTCTTGGAAAAGCTTCTAACTTTCTGCATTACATGCTTGTTATTCATTTGGAGTGCATATTATTTAAAGTGATTTCTCTATATAAACATGTGTTGTTAAGTCATTTTCATTGTGTCTGACTCTTCATAACCCATTTCTGGTTTTCTTGGCAAAGATACTTCAGTGGTTTGCCATTTCCTTCTCCAGGTCATTTTACAGATGAGGAAACTGAGGCAAATAGAGTAAAGTGACCAAGCCAGGGTCACACAGCTACTTAGTGTCTGAGACCAGATTTGAACTTAAGAAGGTGAATCTTCCTGACTAGAGGCCCAGCACAATCCACTGAGCCACCTGGCTGCCCCAAAAATTTGTTGAATTTTATCAAAAGCTTTTATAGCATATATTGATCTAAATATGTGGCTTTTATTATTTATATTATAAATAGGACTTGAAATGAAAGCATTGATAGATAGAAATACTCCCCTAGAAAAACTTAAGCAGAATGCCATAAGTTTTGGTATGTTGTCTCATTTTTGTCATTTCCATTGGTGAAATTGTTTAGTGTTTCTATAATTTATTCTTTGAATCAAATGTTCTTTTGAATTATGTTATTTGGTCTCAAAATAATCATTAATTCATCTATCAAAGGCCCTTCATTTTTAAATAACCTTTATGTAAAGGTGCCATGTAGAGTTCAGAGTTCTGTAAACTGTTTTGGATGCCCAGTCAGTAATTGCTAGAAATCTGTGACTTCTAAGTTTTCTGAAGTTCCACTCTCATCTTAACTTTATATTTTGTTGATTTGGGGGAAGGAGGTAGATTTATCTATGTCTGAAAGGGGTAGATTGAAGTCCCCTACTATTATCATTTGGTTATTTCTCCTTGGAATTTGATTAATGTTTCTTTTAAGTCACCAAAACCATGATGTAGTTTCCTTACTTACCTCTTTTTATCCTGTCTCTGCTTGCTGAAGCCTTATCTAAATTTATGAACCCTGAGTTTGGGGTGTTTTTAGTTTGTTGTTGTTCCACTCATATACAATGGGTTTTGCTCCAGGCTCCCATTTTAACTCTGAATCTCTGTTTCAAGTACGTTTCTTCTAAAGAACATATAATTGTATTTTGCTCTGCAATCTTTTGTTATCCACTTACATTTTGTGGGTGAAGTGATTGCATTTGTGTTCACATTGTGAGTATAAATTCTTTATTTTCCTCCACAATGTCCTCTTTGCCTAACAATTGTGGTCAGGAAATGAAGCTATCTCTTTCTGGCTCTGTAAAAGAAGATGAGAGTATTGAATGAAGACATTTATTTAAATTTAAAATTAAAAAATTTAAATTTAAAAAGAAAAAAAGGCAGACTTGTTATAGGAAATTGAAATCTTTGGCACAGATTAAGTAAATAAATTTAAATTTAAAAAGAATAAGTTAAATGGGAAAAAATCCTTGCATAAATTTCTCAGATGAGGGTTTACTATTCAAGATATAGAGACAAATAAAAGTAATGCACAAGATCTAAAGCCATTCCCCAATAAATAAGTGTTCAAAGGATATAAAAAATCACTCTCAAAATAAGAATTGCAAACTCTTCATGAGCATATGAAAATTAGTTATGAAACATTACTGAGAGAAATGCAAATCAAAGCAGCCCAAAGGTTTCACATCATATGTGGAAAGTTGGCAAAAATGACAAAAGATGGGAATGACTGAGAGTGAAATATTTGTGGAAAGATAATTTTGTGGAAAAAAATATGCATTGTTAGTGGAGTTGTAAATTAGTGCATACCTTTTGGAAAGCTGCTTGTTGCTCTGTTTATCATTCATTTTCAAAGAGGACTATGGCATCAGGGAAATGATGACAGGACTTTCAGTTGATTTGAGTGAGGGAGGGCTGTGCAAGATCACCAGGCTCACTTTCTCCTCCAGAGCGATCTGTATCCAGTGACCAGATATTCATCAGAATGACTGGAGATGACAGAGAATGCAATGAGAGTCCCTGGCCCTCTTAGGCTAAGGCCTTTTCAGATACTCACTTAGAGTGAGGTAACTCCCATTCAGTGAATATACAAGGGGAAATCCTATATATTGTTGTTCATCCTTCATTCTTGAAAAAGATCAATGATATCAGATGTGAGATGTCTTGATTTGCAAGTGAATTGGATTTAAATGAGGCAAAGCTGTGCCAAGTCATCAACTTCACTCTCTCCTCCAGAGTCATCTGACTCCAGCAGCAAGACATAGGTCAGGATGACTGGAGATGACCCCAGATGCAGTGGGAGACCTTGGCCTTTTTAAGTTAAAGTCCATCCCAGATCTCAGTTTGTCTGAGGCAACACCCATTCAGTGATTTAAGGCTAGATGAGAAGTGAGACCAAAGATGGCCTAGGTTGTATACTGGAGGGAAACAATCAATCTTGGAGGAGAAGACCTTTAGCATTTCTGACAAGAGCAGAAAATAATGGCTATTTGCACTCACTTTGAGCCATCAAAACCCAAAGAGTGATCAAATGAGGCTTGGATTGGGACTTACTATTGGCTAATCTGTGAGACCCAGAATGATCGGGGTTTAAAAAATGGTCTAATAGCTCCATTTGAATCCCAATGGGTCTTATCAAAGCCTGGTTTTTCAGAGCTCTATTTCAAGAAGCAGAAGACTTATTTATCCCAGATTTTTCACAAATGATAAAATAAACTAACAGAGAAAAAAAAATCTAGCACTCAAACCTCAAAAAATCTTGCCAAGTTCAAGCAATCAAAATTTATATTCCTCTGGGGAAAGTACCTACATATAAGGATTTGACTCCCCACATGGACAGAGAGAGGGATGGAAGGAAGGAAGGAAGGAAGAAAAATGGGAGGAAGGAAGGAAAATGGAGGGAAGGAAGGAAAGAAAGAACAAAGGAAGAAGTACCATTGTCCAACTAGTACTGACTATTTTGGGTCCCCAGTGGGGCAGCTACTACTAAGTGTTGCTCATTATTCATTTTGAAGAGCTGCTTTGAAATGTGCAAATAAGTGGCATGTTCATACCCTCTGATGGAGAGATTCACTACCAGCCATTTACCCCAAAAAGGTCATTGTTTAAAAAAATTAGGTTCCATACGAACCAAAATATTTATGGCAGCACTTTTGCAATATCAGAGAATGAGAAACAAGGAAGATGTCAACTAAATGAGGAATGGAAGTACAAACTATGTCACATGATTTAGAATATTACTGCCATTTAAAAATGAGAAATATGATTATTTCAAAGCATCATGGAAAGATGTACATGAACTGAAGTAAAGGGAGCCAAAGCACAATGATTACAACATTAGCATTTATGTTAGCATTTATGTAGCACTTCACAGCTGGCAAAGCACTTTCCATGTAATCTATCATATGTCCTTGCAATAACACTGTGAAATTAATGCTATTATTATCTCCATTTGACAGATGAAGAAACTGAGGCTGAGAGAGGTAAAATGAGTCTCCCAGGGTCACCTGAATACAGGCATGCCTCATTTATTGTGCTTTGAAGATGCTGTATATTTTTACAATTTGAAGGTTTGTTGCAATTCTGTATTGAGCAGGTCTACTGGCACCATTTTTCCAACAGAGTGTGGTCCCATCATGTATCTGCGTCATGTTTTGATCATTCTTCTAATATTTCAAACATTTTCATTATTATTATTGCATCTGTTATGGTGGTCTGTGATGAGGGATCACGGATCTTTGATGTTCCTGTTGTAATGGTTTTGGGACACCACTATCCACACCCATGGAAGATGGTAAACTTAAGTGATAAATTCTATGTGTGTTGTGCCTGCTTCACCAACCAACCCATCTCCTATCTCTGTCTCCTTCTTTTTGGGTCTCTCTAATCCCTGAGACACAAAAATATCCAAGAATATTACATAAAATTAGTAGAGAAAGCAGTGGAAGGTTTGAGAGGACTGATTCCAGTTTTGAAAGAGATTCTACTGTGGGGAAGATGCTATCAAACAGCATTGCATGTTACAGAGAAATCTTCAACAAAAGGAAGAATTGCCACAGTCAACCTTCAGCCACCACCAACCTGACTGGTCAATGACCATCAACATGGAGGCAAGACCTTCCACCAGCAGAAAGATAATGACATTTTATTGTGAGTATTTTCTACAGTAAAGTATTTTAATTAAGATATGCACATTTTTAGACATTTTTAAACATTTAGACCTCTTTTAGACACTTAATAGACTACAGGATAGTTGAAATTTATGTTTTATATGCACTGAGAAACCAAAAAACTCATGTGACTTGCTTTTTTGTGATATTTTGCTTTATTGTAGTGCCCTGTAACCAAACCCTCAATATCTCCAAGGAATGCCTGGAGAAAGTATCTGAGACACAAGCCCAGCATTCTATCCATGGTGCCATCTACCACCTCAGCAATACAAATAGAATCCAAAAGGATGATCCACAGTTTCAAAGAACAAGGTAGGCACAAAGAAGAGACAAGACACTTCTCTCATTCCTTTGCAAGGACAGGGCAGCCACAGATGGAGTGTACTGCAGCTATTGTCAATTTTTTTCAAGGCATTCATCATTTTTGCAGATTGTTTTCCCATCTTACTCTTTTTTCTTTAACATACATTATCATTAGGTTTGATGCTCCATGAGGGAGTAGGGGAAGGGATGTACCAGAAAATTAGAAAATAAAAAAGTTATTAGCATAACATTTATTTTCTTAATGCTGAAATAAAGAAATTGGAAAGAACAGAAGTTAACATGGAGATACAGAAAGCAGGACAGCTTTGAAATATGGGATCCCTTATTTTTTAATGCAAGCTGTTTCATATACAGTCTTGTTCTGTTCTGTAAATATTCAAATGCTCATATTTATAAATATCAAAATGACAATGTGAAGGCTCATATTTATAAATAATAAAATGCCAATAAAAATTAAAAATTTTTAAAAGAAAATTTTTGAACATTTCAATTTAATGAAATTCAAATAAACATTGCTTTATGATCTATGTGACCAGATCCTCTCACAGAATGTGAAAAAACAAGAAATGGTCCAGTCCTTGTACCCTAGGAGCAGACATTCTCATGGGGGTGGAAGAGGTGGGGCCTACAGAACCTCTGCAAATAAAGGCAGCATAAAGTGACAAGACAGAACAAAGGAATCATCCAGCAAACTGCTCTGGGAAAAGTTTGGCAGGAGGAGAGATCATCTCGGACCTGGTTTCAGGAGTGACTTGCTTGTGGCAGGAGGCAGAGACCTGGTTGGAGCCTTGAAGGCAGAGAAGGTTTTCTGAAGGACAAAGCTGAGGGGGGGAATGAGGAACAAATCCACCAATAGATGGATGTGGGAGGTCCAG
>NW_027185797.1:37892232-37924817 GCF_028583685.1 Petaurus breviceps papuanus
GATGAGTGGAGGGGCCAAGGAGTCCAGAAGCTTTGCCTGGAGGCAGAGCCATGTCAGTCCAGGCTCTGGGTAATCAACCCCATGCTGAGACTGAGGCCTGAGAACAGAGAAGGGCAGAGATGGGGGGAGGTCAGAAGAGAGAACGACAGAGCTGGGGAAGGGGGGTAGCTAGATGGGACTGTAGAACATGGAATGTCAGAGCTTAGAGAGAGGGTCAAGTCCCAGGATCTGACCTCCTAATGCAGACTCATGTGATTTATACTGAAAGCTCATAAAACCACAGATCCTTCCACAGGCATCAGAGATGCAAGGACAAAAATGAAATGGCCCTCATCAAGAAGGCTATGTTTTATGGCAAATCTTTAGCTGGACCTTCTGATGACAGAGTGCCCTCTCCACACTGAAAGCCGATGATCTTCTGGGAGGGCAGGGTTGCTGTTGATGACTGTCTCCAGGGCTTCAGTCCCAGATAGGACACTGGCAGTGTCTTACAGAGTTGGAGGATGGAGCTGGAGACAAGGAAGGAGTTGGAATAGAGGTAACCACCCTCAGGTTCTCACTCCATGGCATGCAGGGACCAGAGGACCAGAAATGTGGACCAGATGTTGGGTTTCTATGTCAGAGCTGAGGAAAAAAGAAATTAGGTGAGCCAGGTCCTTGGGAAGCTGTCCCCTCTTCCATTAGCTAATAACCCGTCCTTTAAATGTCCCCAGAGTGACCTATCTCTGGGAACTCCTTTCCCAGCTTCCAGTTCTGTTCCTCCTTCCCCAGGGATCTCCTGTATCCCCAGGGCCTGAGGGACTCCCCTCTGCCCTTGGGTCTGATTCTGCAAAGAGAATAATGCATACTGTAGCCTCTACCTGGTGCTGGTCCAGGGCCTGTCCCTTCTACCTTAGATGCTGCTCCCTGCCTCCCCCAACACCCCTGGTCCTTTTCCTTGTATTCTAGGCTATTTCTAAGGTCAGGGCCACTCAGCTCTGCCTGGAGTCATTTCTCCACATAGACAAGACCACAATGCATTCCTTTCCCCAGCTCTGATGCCTGTTTTGGACCTCCAAATGTCCTCTGGGTTTTGCCCCTCCCTCTGACTGGGCTCCCCACCATCCCTGTGGCCTATTCTTTTCTTTGGACCCTTAGAATAAAGTTATTCTCATACTTTCCCAAAATACACCCCCATATGCCTTATCAGGACCCTAGGAATCAACAGAAGTTACCTTCTCCCAGAGTTACCTGTGATCTTTAACAATTTCAATTAGTTGTGTCTGCCTCTTTGTGACTCCATTTGGGGTTTTCTTAACAAAGATACAGGAGTGGTTTGCCATTTCCTTCTCCAGCTCATTTTATAAATTAAAAAAACTGAGATAAACAGGGTGAAGTGATTTATCCAGGGTCACACAGCTAATAAGTGTCTGGGGGTGTATTTGAATTCAGGTCCTCCTGACTCCAGTTCCAGCCCTCTATTCACTGCACCACCCGTGTGGTGCAGAATACTGTCCCAGTCTTTAATTACCAAATCTAATGACATTTTCTCAGTCCCCTTCCTTGGCCTTTCTAGAGCTTTTGACCTTCTTCCCCTGTATCTTCTCTCTTTAAAAAGAGACCAGGACAAAGCACTGCAAGGTCACTTCATTCATGGAAGCTGTGTCATAATTAAGGCAGCCCACAGTCACATGGGTTATTACGGCCACCATATCATGGTAGAGACTCAGTACAGTTCTCTAAAAACAACAGATCTTTTTCAAACCCACTACTATCTAGCCATGTCCCTCCCCCATCTTCTACTTAATGAGCTAACATAGTAATTTTCCTGAAGTGCAGATCTGACCATGTCACCTTTCTACTCAACAACCTTCAATAGCTCCCCATTATTGCTTCCAGTATCAAACAGAAAGTCTTTTGTTTGCCACAAAATTCTTACCTTTCCAACCTTCTTACACTTCAATACACTCTGTACAGTCTACTTAACAATTCTCAAATAGGCTACTCTATGCCCCATCTCAGCACCTGAACTACTGGTCCCCATTTCTGGAATGCTCTCCCTCCTCACCCATGTCTCTTGACTCTCTTGGCTTCCTTAAAGACTCATACTAAACATTATCTTCTATAGGAGGTCTTTCCCAGTTCCCCTCAACCCCACCCTGCTGCCACTGCCAAGGAAGGCAGAATTTCAACTGCTGGTGCTAGGTCAGAGAATTTAGGAACAGAGAGAGTGAAACAGATCATGAGAACAGGACACTATGGCAGAAAGGAACTGTGCAGTACTCCACCAACCCTAAGGGAAAGAGCATGGTTAACTGGGGCCACTTCTGACCACCCAAAAGGCAGTTGTGGTACAGACCTAGGTTGGAGAATTGTGAATTTCCCAGTATGGGAGAAGGGGGAAATGCTTTGAGATCCAGTCCCCAAGGAAACCACAATCAGAAGGGAGGGAGTCAGGAATGAGTGATAAGGAAAATAAGGGCAAGGGAGAGGGTTGGAAGAGAGACCTAAAATACTAAAGATTTCAAGAAGAAATCTCAGAGATTTTGAAAATAAACAGAGAAATCAATAAGAAAAAAAAAACAGGAACAACAGAAGGAAATATGGTCTCCAGATCTAGCAAATGAATTTTGTCATCTATGAATAAAAGAATTAAAAAGGAAAATGATCCAATACTTGATGAGACAAAGAACCCGGTAAAATTTGGGAAGAACACTGAATCACAACACACTGTTTCTGAGCAATTTAAAAGAAAAATTAAAATTATAAGGGCAGAATTTCTGTCCTACAAGGCAAAAATAATTAGCAGAATAGAAAAACTTAAATCTGCAATGGCAAATAGCCAAAGAAACAAAAATGAGAACAATAGTTTGGGAATGTAGATACACAGAAGTGAAAGACAATCTTGAGGAAGAGAAGCAAATAAATACATTGACAGAAAATTTGCTCTCTATGCAAGCAAAACACCCAGATCTCAGACAAGCTGCTGGAAGACAACCCGAGCATAAGAAACTTCCCAGCAGAACACAATAGAGCAAAAAACATCAACACCAAATAGAGGAATGTAATAGAAGAGTCTTGCCCAGAACTTCTGAACACAGAAAGCAAAATTTTTACTGAAAGAATTTAGAGATAGCCTATAGAAAAAAAGCAAAACTATAATCTCTAATTCAATTCAGAAAAAAGTTCTGGAAGCCACCAGGAGAAATACTTTTAATTAAAAAGGAAATAACATTCAAAAAGCACAAGACTATTCTAGAAAAAGGAAGCTAGAATGGAATAATGAATTCCAAAGAGCTTGGAGTTCAGGATGCAGCCCAAAGTGACCTATCCTGTAGATATGAGCTTGACCATACATGACAAATGATGGTTATTCAATAAAAAAGAAGACTTTGGAACTTTGGGGAAAGAAAACTGGAACTGAAGACATGATTTTCTCTTTGATCACCCCCAAACAACAGAATTGTGGGAGTAAGGAAATGCAGCAGACAAGGACAGCCACAGCAAAAGAGTGACAATAGAGAGACCAGTAAGAGATTTTTTCCTAAATATACAAAAGGAGATGGAGATAAAGTCAGAAAACTAGTAGATCTAACAGTGAAGAGTCAGACCATAGACAAAACCTAGAGACACCATGCTCACAGGTGAATCAATGCTTTTGTGGGAGGACTACATTACAACACGGAAGGGTGCATAAAGAAGGGAGGGGAGCAGGGAGATAGAGAGGAGTGATGCATCAGGGCCCAAACAAGGGCTCGAAATGGGGGGGGGTGACCTCTGCTGTCTCAGAAAGAGAAGAATCTACAGTGGAGTGGGTAAGGAGGAGGGAGAAAGAAAGGAGGAAGGAGAAAGGACTCTACTCTGAAGGAGAGTCCACAGATGAGTATCCTGGGGTGAAGAGAGATGGTTGGTGAAGGGAGAAGAGAACAATAAGTTGGATGAGGTCTGAGGGATTTGGGGACTGAAAAGTCTCCTTGTCCTGGGAACTGCTGGGGGTGGGAGAGACCTCCTGTCTTTGGAGTGACTGGTTTGTCCTCAGCTCCTCATGTGTAGAGAAGATAGAAGTACTTGGGTCTGAATGCCCAATCCACAAACAATATGAAGTTGTTCATTTCTAAGAATAACCAAGAATTTTGTCTATTGAAAGGGAAGGGGTGGGAGAAGAGGAGGATCTGAAAACGGACAGGAGGTCTGCTTGGGGGAGCAGGATGACTGTAAATGCCAACAGAGAGAAGGCAGTACTGCTCCAGCATCACTTGAGCCCTGGTTGTTCTGCCAAGGAGCATGAGGCGCCTAACAATGACAGAACGAAATTGGCCAACAGTGATATGTTCCTTAAGATAACTGAGAAGATGGTACAGCCACATCTTGACCCTCTAAATGAATGCAGGTCACTTGGACCAGATGGTCACATTTTTGGGTCCTGATAGAATGGGCAGCTGGAAGTGCCAAGTCCATCAGGGATCTCTAACCAGGGAGAATAGGAAAAAAGCTTCAGGGCCAGCAAAGGACGAATGTCCCAATGCTCAAGAATAATGAAAATAGAATCTGAAAACTCTGGATCTGGGAGCCTATCTTGAATTCCCAAGATAATTTTGTATCCAGTTATTTTTAATAGCTAATGAATATGGAACAAAAGAAACAGTGATTCCAAAGACCTAGACTCCCCTCACTAACATCTTTGTCAGGACTACCAAAGGAATAGGTTAGGGGAATGGTAGAGACATTATTTCCCCTGATTTTGGCAAAGTTGTTGACAAAGAATCACATACTATTCTTGTGGAAAACATGGATATAGAGTAAACAATAAACTAATTGCACCAACCCAGGCTGGCTTGGGGGCCATGTCCGAGAACTAGTTGTTAACATTTTAATGTCTGCATAGACAGAGATCATTCATGGGATATGCCATGGATCTATTTGTGCTCAGGCTGGCGCTTTTTTTATTAATGTTGAACTTTTTATCAATGACTTGAGTAAACCATTAATAGCATGCCCTTCAAACTGGCAGATAAAACTAAGCTGGGAGGGATAACCAGCATGCCAGGTGGAAGAATTTGCCTCCAAAATGGTCTCTACAGGTTAGGCCATTGGGCAGAATATAATAAGAGGAAATCTAATGACCATGAAAATTTTGGGTGGAGTTTGGGTGAATGTCACACGGTGATGCAAGGCTAATCAGAACTTTTGCTACTCAGAGTCAAGCACAGCATAGTAGGGTACGGTGATTTAGTCAGAGAGCATCACATGTAACCTTCCTCACTACCACAGTCCCATGGGACTTCATGCTGTGGGTGACAGCCAAGATGAGTAGTAGAATGCACTCTTCTCTCAAAGCACTTTCAGACAGAATCTGTCATAGCAGCCTTTATGTCACAGAGGGCCAATGACATGAAGCAGTACAGACCAAAATCAAAAGAATAACTCCTAAAAATGAACCAGGAAAGCCTACTCAGATTGTGGAACGGGGAAATATGGGCACACTGTAGCAGCGAGATGGTTGGAGAGTTTTAATAATCAGTTCTAGCTAGAACTAGGTAGAGTTTGAAATCATAAGTATATCAGAGTTGTATACCAGGAGACAGGCCTGGGAGAGTGGGGCCAGAGTCCCCACTGGCTATGCAGACCTAGAGAAATGTGAAGTCTTACACTTCATTCCAAGGATTAGACTTTATAAGTACAACACAGAGGGGGAACTAGATAAAAACTGAAAAAAAAAGGGGGGGGATTGATTTTAAAGTCAATAAAAGACTTTGCTATCCAAAAATGCTAATGAAAACTTGGGCCTCATTAATGGTGGCATGACTTTCAGGACTATAGAGGAAAGAAAAGAGTCCTTCTGAGCTATCCCTGTGTCAGGACTGCACCTAGTTCTGAGCACCACATTTTTAGAAAGCCATTGATATGACCTGGAGGGTGTCTGAGAGCACCAAGGATGGTGAATAGCTTGTCATACCACACCATATGAAAAACATTTGAAGGAACGGGGAATTTTTAGTCTGAAGAAAGAGATACTGGTGGGGGAACATGATAGTCATCTTTAAGTATCGGAATGGGTATTATGTGTGGGAGGGGAAAGACCTGTTCTGTTAGGTTCTGGAGGTCAGAACCAGCAGCAGTGAGTGTAAGCTACGAAGAGGAAAAGTGAGTCAAATGTTTTCACTCAACTCTAATCAGGCATTCATTCTCTCTCCCTCTGTCTCTCTCTCTCTGTCTCTGTCTCTGTCTGTCTCTGTCTCTCTCTCTCATCTGATCTATGTTATAAGCTTGTCTTTTTTAAGAACTACCATTTATATAATGTTTTCAGATTTGCAAAATACTTTATATTTCTTGTATTATTTGATCCTTGTAAGAGGCATCTAAGTAGCATAGGGGATAGATTATTAAGCCTGAAGTCAGGGAGATCTGAGTTTAGGTCCAGCCTCACACACTTCCTGGCTATGTGACCCTGGGCAAGTAATTATTTTTAGCCTCTATCTGCGTTGGTTTCCTCAACTATAAAATTTAGATAATCCTAAAACTTATGCTATTGTGGGAATCAAATAATGTAATATTGGCAAAGCAGTTGACACATTGCCTGGCACATAATAGACTTCTTAGATGATTGTTGATGTCCTTCTTTTAAAATCTGAGTAATAAATGACTTCTTTATGCATCTTTGTCAGCTATTTTAGGTAATTTCAACCATTTTTCCTCCTTACAATTGTTTTTTCTCCCAACTTCATTTTGGAGAACTCTCCATCTTTGCTGGGTCAATTGGCTCTACAGAATTTTAATCCATGAGATCCTGCCTGTGCTGTGAAGTTTTTGAAAACCAGTCTCTTAAAATTTAGGTTTTCTATCAGATTGTGCCCGACTTTTCTCTCATTTTATATCACAGATTTAGAGATGGATGGGTCCCTTCCCTGCAGATTCCCATCATTCTTACTTTAGCCATCACTTCCTCTTTATGATGAGAATCAAGTAAAAAATACAACTTCCCACTGTCTCTTCCTTTTGAAGAAGGAAATTATTTTTAAGGCTAGCCAGGGATTTTTCTACTTCCCTTATTTTAGGCAAAATAGGGAATTCCCTATTTGTATGGTTAATTGAAGGGCCCCAATGCTGCATGGCCATGGCTTCATGTCAGGTTTGTGGCAAAATCTCATGTTATTGGGGTCAGGGTTAAGATGGTGGAGCAAGAAATAGTATTTTTGCCCTAGCTTCTCCACAGCAACATAGAAAATGTGCAAGACTGAATTCTGCTCAGGAAAGCCAAGAAAAAAAAAACACTGAGTTACTTTTATGGCCGAGGGAAGCTTAGGAATATAGAAAAGTCTACCAACGCTGGGTTGGAGGCTGACAAAGAGGACAGGACAGAAGCAATTCATTAGTGGCAGTGGCAGAGGCAACAGCCGGTTATGTTGGTTAGAGAGATGGCTGCAGTGGAAGCAGTAGCCAGAAACACTTCAGTGTCCAGAAACAGGAAGGGGACTGGATACCAGGGAAGGAAGCATCTTGGCAAAAAGAGATTCCAGAGGACACCTGTACTGGCACAGAGAACAGGAATGAATGCCATCTGGCAGCTACAGTCACAGTTCCACGGTAGAGAGTAGTGGCCATGAGGAAACAGGAGCCCTGTCTGTGTAAGAAACAAGGAACAAGCCAGAAACCTAGCAGAGAGGGCACTAAGTTCTAACCATTAGCCCTATACATAAGCCTACAGTGGAATAAACCAGGGCAAGAGACCAAAACCCAGAGAGAGTCAGCAGTTCAGTCACTCTGAACCTGGGGGACCGTCCAGTGAACTAACAGGGACTAAGTCCAAAAGCAGGCTAATGAAACTTAACCACATACAATCCAACATACACAAACCAGGGTCAGGAACTTGAAGAGCACAGCCCAGGAGGGCGGTGAATAGACGTCTCCCCAGATTACACCAGAGAAGCACAGAAAACTTATACAGGCTCCCAGATTAAACTGTAAAATCAGCAGGAGGACAAAAAAAAGTCCTTCCTTCCTTCTACCCTCCAAAAAAAAAAGAGAACATGAATCTACTCTAAAATACAGTGCAAAATCATGAAGTAGACTGGGGAAATGAGCAAAAAAAAAAAACTTGGCAATTATATACTACTGTGATTACGAGAAGTACAAGACGCAAACACAGAAAACAATGACTCTGATCAACTCTTACAAACAGGGATCTAACACAGTTGCAAAGGACTCATGATGTAAAATATTATCCCTCTCCCAGTAAATAATTGATGGATGGTGAGAATTAGAAAATAAAATAAAATTTAATTAAAAAATAAATGCAAATATATGTTTTAAACCTCACCTATTTTTTTCTGCTTTGCAGGTCATCTGGAATATGTTCCCTAAACACTGTGACTTTTGTTTGTACTATTATTCATCCTTTTGCAAAAGCTTTCCAAGATGTTTCCTCCCTCTAGTTTCTGAATTTCCTCATAGGATTACATCTTATATCATTATCTAACCTCTTCATTTGGAATAAAATATATCCTTCCATTGAAAATTATGAACCCTATTACACAAGGCACCAATGCTAGTTCAGAAAGTATGTTTACCTCCTTGAATTAACCTTACTTACTTGCCCATTTCTGCATTTCCACATAAATATCTGTTACCCAGCAAAGGCAACTGCAGCTTGCCTGGGGCATCACCTTATTTTGAGGTACCTAGTCAGTCTTCCTCCCCTCTCTCTTTAGCAGGGGGTGGAAAACTCCACAGGTCTTGGTGTGAAGAGACTTGTCTGCTTAAAGAGAATGAAATTAGTTTGAAGTGCTTTTAATCTAACATGAAGGTCTCAGGTCAACTTGGCTTCCATTCTCTGAAAAGGTTTTTGTAAGACTTGAAAATACAAATAATCTATAGGTTTCATAAAACACTCTGAGCCCCCAAGTCAGATGTTTATTGCAAAATCAAGAGAATGATCCTCCTGATAACTGAATTCAGTACAGTCAGTTATGCACATTTCCCTTCCCTCTCTCACATTTTCCTTAGCAAAAACATAATCCCAGTTTAAATTTCTTTATCTCTATCCAGAAAACTGTTCTTTAAATTATCAGTAAGAAAAATATTTAAATAGCATGGAAACAATGGGTACATTGCATAATTAACATCAGCAGCAGTAGCATGGGGTAATAAAATAAAAGGGAGAAAGAGTGGAGTAGATGCTTTATTCTTCTAGCATTTTCTCTGACAAGCCAGAATTCATTCCTTCTCTGTTGGATTCTCCAAATAAACTGAGATGTCAGGAAAAGAAAAACCCTTCTATAAATGGTAGAAAGTTCAGAGCCAATCTCCTGGGAAGAATCATCGATCTTCTACTGCCCCTGCTACTCCTTGCCATTGCCACCACGCCACCTCAGCTGCCTGCCACTAATCTCTCTCTCCAGTTCCTCTCCCATTCTTCTGCTTAGACTTCTCCAGAAAGGTGTTGGTTTTTTTAATTCTTGCTGTGCTGAAAAATTCCACTCTCCAGTCGTGCTCCTGCAATAAGAGTTCTCTCTTCTTATTTGTGGCAGAAATACAGCTCCCAGAGTCTTTGGGGACATGAGCACCTTGTATAGGCAGCCAGTCCAAGCCTTGCAAGAAGGAACATTACATGTATAAAGTCTATGTCTATCTGTAGTTATGCATCATTTCTGGGAAATTGGCCCCTGGGTACTACAAAGACTTTTTTTTTTTGCTTTTTGGAGGGCAATTGGGGTTAAGTAACTTGCCCAAGGTTATACATCTAGTATTTTTGTGTGTAGGTGTTAAGTGGAAAGACTGGATTTTTCTTTTTTCCTTTTTCTTTTTGGAGGAGGGAAGGCAGGGCAATTGACTTGCCCAAGATCACATGGCTAATTTTTGTGTTGAGTGTCTGAGTCCAGATTTGAACTCAGGTCCTCCTGACTCCAGGGCTGGTGCTCTATTCACTGAGCCACCTAGCCAACCCATAAAAAGATTTGGGGGGGGGGGGAGGAAGAGGGGGTAAGGCAAGGCAATGGGGTTAAGTAACTTGCCCAAGGTCACATGGCTAGTTTTTGTGTTAATTGTCTGAGGCTGGATTTGAACTCAAATCCTCCTGATTCCAGGGCCAGTGGTGAATTCACTGTGCCACCTAGCAACCCCAAAGACTTTTTATTGCTATCCTTCTCTACTGCATTGTATCTGATGCCCTCATGGTGCCCAACATGGCACAATAGAGGTGTATATTTTTCTCTGTTCCCTTCCATTTTCAATTGAAAGATCTCTTGCAAGGATTCAAGAGATTCTCAGAAAATCTCCCAGGATCATGGAATTCCATGGCATGACATAAGCTGAGTGACCATTGACACATCCAGTGCCAACCAGACCCACCAAAAGGAATCCTCACTACAACATACTCAGTAACTGCTAAAGTAGGCTAACCTTGAGGACCTCCAAGGAGGACAAACCTAATTCTTCCTGGGGCATCCCTCTCCTTGGGATAGCTCTAATTGTTAGGAAGTTTTTCATGATGTTAAACCAATGTCTGTCATTTTGTGATTTCTACCTATGACTCCTATTTCAGACCTCTGATACCAAACAGCATAAATTTAGCTCCTCTTTCATATGAAAGCCCTTCAAAAATAAAAAAAAATAATGATCATGTCTTTCCTGAGACTTTTGTTCTCCACAATTCTTTCTAGTGATTCAGGAAATTACTCAGGCCCTTCACAGCACTGGCTACTCTCCTCTTAAAATTCAGAGTCAATGTCATTCTTCAACTGTGACATTAGCAGTAGGATGATCCAGGCAGAGTAAAGAGGCACAATCACTAATGTCTCTCTTAATGCTGCTGAGCAGTCCATGAAGGCTTTTGTTGAGAGGGATTCTGCCATATAACTCTATTGATTCATATTGAACTCACAATTCACTAAAACCCTTAGACATTTTATCAATTAAAATTCTGTTGAGCCATTCCTCCTCCATCTTGTACTTGTGAAGATGATTTCCCAGACTTAAGTGTAATTAATCAATAAATGTGGTTAGAGAAGGCTTCTTGTAGCCATGGATGTCAGTAATCAGAATGGAAGAGGGAGAGCATGCCAGGCATGGGAGACAACCAGAGAAAATGCCCAGCATTTGAGAGATTGAGCACCTTGTTCATGGAAGAGCCAGGAGGCCAAGGAGTATATGATAAAAGTAAGAAGATTGTAAAGAGAGGAGAGGGCTAGGTTATGCACAGCACTGAATGACAAACAGCATTTTGTATTTGATCCTGTAGGCAAAAGGACTTTACATGTATGCCTTCTGAATTTCATCTCATTAGATTCAATCCAATATTCTCTCTAGATATTTCTAGATTGTTAGCTAACCCTCTGTAGCAGCAAGCACCCTAGCATACCCAGGGTGACTGCCAACACAGGTTCTTAGACCTGCTTTTCTAAAGGAAAGGAACTCAAAATGGCTTAACAATCTTGCTTTAATCAAACATATATCATTTACCTAGTTCAGGGGGAAAAGGTCAGCATGCAAAACTTCAGAAAATACAAAGAAGTTACAAGCAGACTGAAAAACAGATCAAGAGATAGGCTTCCAACTGTCTGACCATTACATTCATACCTAGTCAGTTACCAGAGAGGGAAGCAACAACATCTGAGTTTTCAAAGCCAGGGCGCTCAATGACTGCCCAGAGGCTCATCTGGTCAAATCACACATCTCTTCTCAACATGAGCCCCAAAACAAAACCTCACATCAGGGTATATATAGCTTTCTCCTGGCTCAGAGAATGTCACAACCCTCTAGACCCACTGCCCAATCACAAAGTAACAAGGTGTGGGCTTTCCTGAAAAATAAGCCTCCCACCACAGGATCCAGGTGACCACATTCAGTCTATTAGGGGGCAGAGTATATTTTCAAGTCAAGGAAGTTTCTCAGAGTCACTTAAGCCTATCAAAGGGCCTGGGGCAGGGACGATCTTACATTCCCATTCCCATAAAACTCTCCAAACTTAAAATTTTGATAAGTGTACTGTTAGGCATTGATAAAAATATCAAATAGCCTAAGACCAAGCAGAGATCACTAGGCTCTTCACTGAAGACCAACTTTCCAAGTTGATATGGAACCATTGATAACAACTCTTTGAATCAAGCCATTCAACTTGTTCTGAATGAACCTACTTATATCCACATCTAGGCCCTAATTCCATTTATTCCACAAGAATTATGTGTTAGAGTTCTTTTACTTTTAGCCAATGTTTTCCTTTTATTTTTAATTAGCTCTTATGAAGTGCACTGAGTTCATCACTCCTATATTTTAAGCTATGTTTCTAAAATCCAAAACATCTGAGACTGAGTTAAGCCAAAGATCTATTGATAAAAAGATATAAGGATGTCATAAAGATTGAAAGGAGATCAGGCTAAGACAAAGTCATGGAAATCAAAATATGGAAGGGGACAAGAAGGACACTAACCTAGACCAAAGGCACAATGAGAAGGCGTGAAGTGCCCTTCACTAGGAGACAGAGACTCTAAGTCCTAAGAGTCAGCACAGCTTCATCAGAATGAGATCAAGACAGACATTCTTGGATTGGCAGATGATACAGATAACAGACGTTGATGATAAAGATGATGATGATGATGGCGACTATCCCACTTAGTGACGATAATGGTGGCTGCCATATCTAATGTGCTTTCAGCTACACAGAGTGCTTCGTATGTCTTCTCTCATTTAATCCACACAACAACCCTGAGCAGCAAGTGTTATTACATATCTCAGTGTTATGAAGCATTTCATATGCATTATTTCATTTGAACACAATAAGACTGTGAGGTAGGTGCTATTATGAGACCCATCTTACAGATGAAGAACTTGAGGGTTAGGTAAGTTAAACAACTTGTCCAGTGCCACACAGCTAGTAAGTGTCAGAGGTAGGACGAAAATCCAGGTCTTTCTCATTTGCTGGATTTTAAGTCCAAGCATCTCCCAGAGGATAGAATGTGCACTGGATTCACTCTCTCAGAGGCCAGATACATCTCCCTTTCAGGACTATAGGGGCACCATTGAGGAATGGAGGTGTCTTTCCTCTAATACAACTGACTCAAGCCCCCATTCTATGCTCCGTTAGACCCCGTGACTAACAGCTCAGTTCCACATTGCTACTAACATCAATTAATTTTTGCAAAGAGGTTTGTGCTGTAAAGCCATAAAGAAAACAAATGTGTTAGAAACAACCAACAATTTTACCTGGCCATGAGTGAATATAGAAAAAAAAATTTATTTCACATCATTTCAGATGGGTGCCTTGGTGACCTTACAAACCCTTGTGAAAGGCGCAAGTATGAAGTTAAGCTTGTTACCCACTCCTTTTGCAATTCATCCAGATTAGAATGTCAAGCCTTGCATCCCATTGGTTAGCATTTCAGGGTTCACTGAATCCCACCCCTTGATTACATCTTTTCATTTCCACATTTCAGTTCCCCCCTCCTCATCCTCATATACTTTATTCTTTACAAAAGGAAATGCCAAGCCAGAATATTTTTAGTCCCTTCCCCATTTGTCTGCATCAGATAGCATGAGAAAAGTTTCTCCTCAATTGTTAACAGGTTTAAGGAAAGCTGAGTTTGAAGATTCTAGCCCAACATGTCAATAATAAAAGTCCCGTTGTCTGAGGTAGGGTCTGGGTTTGTGACCCTCATGCCCCTTTGTCAATCAGACCAGGAGGCTTGGTCTGCCAGTTCCTTTTGATATACAGGAAGAGGCCTTCTGGGAACACAGAAAAGTAGTAGATATGTTGATTTTCAGGTGTCAGCCTCCCCCACTGTCCTCTACAAGCAGTTTTTATCTCTGACATTAGCCATCAGTATGGCTTCAAATCAGGTTTCATATAATTTCTGTGAAAACAAAATTCAATCACATCTTACAAAAGTACAAATACTCAGTGCACATTCTTGCCTACTATACCTCATTGGTCTCTGGGGATGGTAGGTTCAGGTTTAATTTATTTTCTACATAACATTCATCCCACCAAGTTCCCATCCAAATGCATGTTCATTCCTACTTGAATTTTCTTCTCAGCTACCACTGGGTCAGGTCCTGAGGGTAGCTCCCCCATCCTTGATACACAGATGTTTGACTGGCTTGAATCTTGTTTTAAAGGTAGTTCCTTCCTGCTTGGGACTTTGTTGGTGGGTTAACACAGACTCTAGACTCTTGGATTCCTAGTCACAGGCTCATGCATTCTCAGATGACTCTCTTAACCTTTCAAAATCCCACAAGGCTATAATTCCCAGACTCAACAAAAAGGAAAGAAAAATACCAAGATCTGAAGCTCATATTCATGGTGCCATATTTCAGCCACAGAGGACAGAATGCCACAAACCTCTTGCCTTACAGTATTTTCTGTCACCTGATGTCATTAATGAAGTAGTCAAACCAAGAAGAGAGATTCAGCCAAGAGAGCTTTATTCCAAAAACAGAAAGGAAGAAAGAAACTGCAACCAACCAGAAGCCACAATCCACCATGTGGAGAACAGATTAGAACCAATTATAAAGTGTCTACACACATCCCAAAATCTCTCGAAAGCACTTACATGACACAGTTATCTGAGAAGCAGACTCCTCCATGGAGAAATGCATCAGCCAAGTACATTGATGCAATCTGAGTAGACCAATGAGGACTGGGTTTATTGGTCAATCCCCCATTACAAATGCAGTCTTTGAATATTGTATACCCTGGATGTGAGCAAGACCTTGGGCAAAACCTCTGATGCTATCTTTGTGGCCAAGGAAGAAAGATAATGAGACATTGTTTTTTCTCTGTGGGAGAAAAAAATCCTAACATTTTGAGTTATTTCAAGTGGAATTGACTACCTGAAAAGATAATGTGCTCCTTGTAAATGGAAGCCTTCCAGAAGAGGGTGTTTCATCTCTATTTGCAGATATTGTAGAGAATGTGACCTGGACTAGGGCCTTCCTCATTCAGTCTGTGGGAGCCCAGAGCTGTGGTCCAGACCTTCAGGTCACAGTAATATAATGAGTTGTAGAGCAACTTTGAGGTCATTTAGTGTGACCCTTTCATTTTATAAATGAGAAAACCAAAGTCCAGAGAGGATGTTAACACAGAGAAGGCTCTTACAATATGGAATTCTGGTGGGGCAGTATAATTGTTTTCTAATTTTCCATTATCCAATTCCGATGAAAGTGAGAAAACACAAGAAATCTAAATCCCTAAAGGCAGAGGAATGAGAAGTTCCAGCTAAAACCCTCAGAAAGAATCATTGGGAGGGATAGGAGGGCACCTCCACCTCCTTAATCACCTGGATGAAGGAGAACTTTATGAATTGAGAAGGGTCTGTAGGACAGAGGATTTCCTCTCTTCCCATGAGCATTTTGTTGTTCAGTCATTTTGTGGTCATGTTCAACACATCTTGACACATTTAGGGTTTTCTTGCTAAAGACATTAGAGTAGTTTGTAATTTTCTACTCCACCTCATTTTACAGGTCAGGAAACTGAGGCAAATAGGATCAAGTGACTTGCCTACGGTCACACAGCTAGTAACTAAGCTAGTAACCTGAGGCTACATTTGAAGTCTGGAAGATGGGTCTTCCTGACTCCAGGTTCAGCATTTCATGCACTATGGCACCACCTGGCGGTCATCAACATCTTATTCAGGGTCCATAGGACATCTGATTCAGTGTTTGCCTTGGAAGCCAGGAATAAAAAAGAATGAAAATTCAAGGCTCTACCAAGAACCCTGTGGCAAAGCTACGCCATCAGCTAAAAGAAACGTTTTAAAACTCCAGAAAAGGGACTCCCAAGAACTTTGAATTATCTTTTTTTGCTCTGTGTGCTCTCTCAGCCTGAGTCAATTTTCTTTGAGCACCATGTGGGAAAGCCAATCACAGACATTTTAGGAATGTTTGTGATTGATACCAACTGTCAATCACAGTGGGCTGCTCACTAGTGAGGGTTCATAAGAACTAGGACAAAACCCAATTTCCAGGGGCTGCTGACCTAGGGAAATTAGTATGCAGGTTCTGAGTCCCTAAGCCCATGAAAGTGGGAGGTGAGATGGTGGCTCCAGCCCAAACGCCACAGAAACATCTTCTAACCTCTGACATTCTGTGGTCTAGGATCCCCTGGATACAAAGAGCCAGGGCTTTGTCCCCTTGACAAGTGCCTGAGAGAAAAAGGGAAATCTCAGCTTCCCTGATTCTCTTCCCCGCTTCCTTCCTCTCCTTCCACTCCTGGGCCTGCAGAAGGAGATGTCTTTCTCTTGTCAAGCCCTGAGGCCTGGGCCTCCAGACAAGGCAGACAAACACCTTCCATACACTGAATGAGAAGGCATTCTCTTTACTTCTTCTCCCTCCCCATGAGCTCCAGGGGCTTCGTCATGGAACCTGTTTTTGAGGACTTGGTTTGGATGCCTGAGGTCTCTGGGTTCTGGTTTCTGGGGTGTGGCTCTTTGGGTCTTCTGAGGCCCTTGGTTTCTTGAGGTTGATAGATGTTTAGTATTCTTGTTCGGGGTGAGGCTTGTGTACCTTGGTGTGGGCTGGTGGTCTGTAAACCTTTGGCGGATCCTGCAGGAATGAAGAACAAGGAATCAAACACGGGCCAGGAAGCATCTTGGGGAGCTTAGCCTGACCATCAGAACCCAACATTGGAATGGAAACTGTTTTGGTTTGTGGATGGAGGGTCTTTCACTTAGGACTGGTCAATTCACTTTGCTTATGCATGTGACCCACTTGTCATAGGAGGAGGGGAGAGGTCAGGTAGAGTGGTAAAGGGAGAGCTCTTAGAGTTGGGCTAGAAGTAAGAAGGTAAGGTTTCAGATCAGCCTTTTCCCCTGGGTGAGCATAGGAGAGGATCTTCCCTTCCTGAAGCCTTACTTTACCCTGCTGTACTAATAGCTAATTTTTGTAGTATTTTAAAGTCTGCTACATGATTTGCATACCTCATGTCATTGGAATCTTAAAATAATTCAGTGTATAAGGTGTTAGGGGTATTACTAGCCCCATTTTATAGATGAGCACAGTGAGTCTCAGCTAAATGATTTCCCCAGAGGAAATCCCATAAAGTATCAGAATTTTGTTCTGAACTCTCTTCATAACTACACATCTAGTCCACCCTGCCAAGCTTCAATTGGACTAGAGCCTTTCAATGCTCTTGTGTGACCCTCACCCTTTCTAGAACTTAGTTTTACCCAAAGAAAACTTAAGAGAGTTGAACTAGATAATCACTAAGATTCCTGAATAAATTTCTTCCTCCCAGGGGCTCAGTAAAATGTAAAACGAATGGAGTCATTCCAGATAGGTCCTAAGACTGCCAGCCACTGGTGGTGTGACTTTGGGAAGAGGCCCTCTTACTCTCTGAGCCCTGGTTTTCTCTTCTGTAAAAAGACTTCTCTACCATTTCTTCCAACTCCAAAACCAAAAAAGGTAACTGTGTGACCTTGGGAGAGTCCCTTTCTTCTCTGTGCCTCAGTATTATTCTCTGTAAAAGTTAGATGGGTCACTCCAGGTGATCTCTAAGCACCTTTTTTCCTTGAAGGGGAGATATAGTGGTGCCTTGGAAAGAATGCTGGACTACAGTCAGAAGACCTATATTTCCAAACACTTGCTCCGTTATGAAGTGGCCTCAGCTAAGGCACTTTCTCTCTCTGGCAATTTTTAATTTTTTGTCCCTGTGAAGTGAGTAGCTGGGACTAAGTGATTTCTAAGGTTCCTTCTACCCTTAAATCTGTGATCTTATGATCGAATTACATGAGGGAATCCCCTGGAGACAACGGAGAGAAGAGAAAGTGAGGCATGTCTGGAATCAGAGTCCTGGAATAGGGAGAATTATGGCAAAAAGGAAGTGACCTAGACTGAACGCTTTCCCACTTTAGACTAGAAGACTCTCAGGAATGTGAATGACCTTAGAGACCAACCATTTTCAGTTACTCATTGGA
Organism: Petaurus breviceps papuanus; assembly: GCF_028583685.1. Classification (NCBI taxonomy): domain Eukaryota; kingdom Metazoa; phylum Chordata; class Mammalia; order Diprotodontia; family Petauridae; genus Petaurus; species Petaurus breviceps. The sequence goes on from NW_027185797.1 coordinate 37,910,115, forward strand.
CAGACAAGAAAATTGGGGCCCATGAAAGGGAAGAAACTCACCCCACTTCTTCTTTTCATCTTCTCTTCTTCCCATCAGTCGAGTTTCTGATCTGACCACTCAGCTGAAACTTCTCCTTAAAATCACCAAGAGCCTCCTTGTTGGACAATTTCATGGGTTTGTGACCCTACCTGTGTGTCTCTGAGCAAGTCATTTAACCCTATTTGCCTCAGTTTCCTCATTTGTAAAATGAGTTGGGGAAGGAAATGGTAAACCACTGTGATATCTCTGCCAAGAAACCCCCATAAAGGATCACAGAGAGTCAAACACTACTGAAAAATGAGGAAACCACAATAACAAAGTTATTTAATATTTAGAATCACCAAATCCACCCCCCCCAACTTCCCTATTTCTGTTGAGGACACTACCACTGGGTCCAATCATAGCAGCCACCCAGATGCATGATTCAGCATCATGCTCACTTCTTCACTCCTATACACACATATTTCCCCCATATTAGTCACCAAATTTTGTGTATTCTGCCTCCACTGATTCCCCTATGTGCATGCCCTCTACTCCACTCATTTCACCACCATACTAACTCATGCCTGTATCTTTCCTCTCCTAGACTGTTAAAAGCTCCTACGATGTCCACCTGCTTCCAATCTCTTCCTTCTCTATCCATCCTCCACAAAGTTGCCATGTTGAAAGTCCTCACATATAGGTTGAACTAAGTCACTCTTTGCCTCAAGAAATGTCAATAGCCCAGATGGCCTCTAAGCTAAAATGCAAAGTCCTCTCTGTCTGGCACTTCAAGGTTTTCACAATCCAGCTCAAACCTGTGATTTCACATCACTCAGGTACTTCATATTCCAGCCCAACTAGCCTAGCTGCTATTCCCTGAGTGGGCTTTTCCATCTCCTGCCTCTGCACCTTTGCAGGAAGAAACAGGAAGTACCCCCAGCCCAAAATAGTCTCCATCTCCCCCTATTAGAACTGGTGAATGTCTTCAAACTCAGCTCAAGGACCGACAAAAGGCCATCACCAAAAACCTGTTAGTGGCCTTGCCCTTCTCTGTCTTTGTATATACTTCCTATACACAATATAGGAAACAAAACATTTCCTATTTATCTGATTTCTCATTGTTTCTCCATAGTAGCCTGTTAGATTTTTGAGGCCAGGGACTATTTTATTTGTATTTGCTACCACTGGCACCAAGCACAGTGCCAGGAACATTCTTTTCTTTTTGACCTGATATGTCATTTGCTCAGTCTAGGGCCTTCCCAGTGAGGAATTTTTTCTCTCTATGAAGATCAGGATGCATTCTGAAACAGACCTAGAGAGTTACCAGGGGCACTGAGAGGAAAAATGACTTTTCTGAGGCCATGTAGCCAGGGGGAGTCAGAGAAGGGAAATTAACCTGTTTCTTCATGACCCCAAGACCAGCACTTCATCCATTCAACCATCTTGCCTGTAATTCCTTGCACAAAGGAACAGCTTATTAAAATCATCATTGCATTAAATTTAAGCTGGTACAAGGCTATCATTTCAAAGATGAAGAAACTGAAGCAAAGAGGGGAAAGTACATGACTAAAGCAATATGGGTAATAAGCAGCACAGCAGAATGAGAGCTTAGCAATTTTCCGATGCAATGAAAACTTTTCCATGGCATGTGGAGAAGGGGGAGAGTAGACAGCACTTGACATGCACTCTAATCTAAACTGCTTTGAGGAGGAAAGAATACACACACACACACACACACACAATTATTTATACAAATTAATATTGCCCACCAAGGAAGTAGAGGGGAAAGTGTCTAAAAGAAAAGGATTGGGGATTTTGTAAAACCAATCGGGGCAGCACACCTGGGGAGGGAGGGTAGATTAAAGGAGGTAATGAGTAGAGGTCAGAAGAAAAATGTACTCTTGAGGAAGGGAGAGAGTAAAAAAAAAGAAGCTTAAAAGTAAGAGAATAGGATAGAGAGAAATACACAGTTAGTAATTTTAACTAAATGGGAATAGGATAAACTCAACCATAAAATGAAAGAGGATATCAGAATGGATTAGAAATCAGAATCCAACAATATGTTATTTACAAGAAAAAAGCATGAAAACAGAAAGATACATATAGAGTTAAAAATAAGAGGCTGGAGCAGACTCTATTATACTTCAGCTGAAGTAAAAAGGGCAGAGTTAGTAATTGTTACCTCAGACAAAGCAAAAACAAAAACTGACCTAATTAAGAGAACTAATCAGGGAAACTATCCAGAGCCAGTTTCTGACCCGGTCCATACATGGGAAGAGTCTGGTCCAGGATTTCTCCCAAGGTGACTCCCTATGAAAGCTATATTATGTCTTAAGATTGACTCACCATCTCTTCATGACTTGCAGGAGTTTAGGACATGATAACTGAGCAGTGACCCAGACATAGATGCCTGCAAGGGAACAAGGACATTAAAACATACAGATGATTAAATATTGTCTCATGGTAATCTAAGAGATAATTGCTTAACATTCATTATATAAACCCTGCTCTCTGATCCATAAATTGAAACTGCTACGACAGAACCTGCCTGGCTCATGTCCAATCATTCCACACTCCTTGGTTCGGACCATGCCATTTTTGATGCAAGCATCAGTGGTGCCACGAACAGGGACTTCAGGAAAAGTATTGGGTAGAGGAGTGGCCTCCTGAAACTCTGGAGAACATAACTAAAGGTAAGTGGTGAAAAAGTTGGATTTTCTTTTAAGTTAAAAACTTACAGAGGGTAACTCACCAGGCTAACTTGAGTTCGTAATAGGCATTAGTAGAAAATATAAACAAGCAAAGATGAGCCCAGTCTCAGTAAAAAAGCTTTCAGGAGAAAATGGAACAGGTAAGTAAAGTAAGTAAAAGGGAAAGTAGAGACTGAGAATGTTATCTAAGAGTTTTAAAAAGCTTAGTAAAAGAAGGAGGATTACTTATCACCAAAATAGTCAACTACAAGAACTCTTGGAATGTGTAGAGCAGAAGGGGACGGTAGATTTGGTAATAGGGGATACAGCAGGGAGACAGAGGAGTAAGTGGCTTATGAACGAGGGACTCCAGCATTTCCCCATTTCTTCCTTTTTTTCTGTGGAATATATTAATGATATGTTTAACATCAGAAATGAAAGTGCCAGTGGTGGCCCAAACCATTCACTGTGATACAGCTGTCTTTGTTGAAAACAGATAAAAAGAACATGATCAAGTAAGTTTTACCTGGCTTCCATTCTGGAGGACCAAATATAGTGTCTAATTTCTGCAAACAATTCTTAACAATTTCTGAGTGCACTCTCCCTGTCATTTTTTGTCTGCTTTGTTTATGTGTCTCTGTATGAAATGAATGTGAGTGAGTAATCTGACACCCTGTAAGGTATAAAATGCAGCTAGACTGCTAGACTTTCCTTGGAATGCTCCTATCTCTTTCCCTCCTCCTTCTTCACCCCCTGCTGACTACAGGCAGCTGGTTGGCTGAGGAGAGAAAAAGAGAGAGGAAAAATACCTTTTTTAATATAGATTATATGATGGTAATATTAAGTCATAGAATATAGAAAAAAAGTATCAGGCATAAACTATTTGCATTAAAAAGTGTGAACAGAAGTTTTAAGATTTTTAAAGGTCTGAAAACGTCTTTCTTCCCATCTCAACTCTCACCAAGTTGAGTAAGGAGAAAGCAATAAGGGAATTTTCCCCCTCAGATCACAGAGTCATACATGAAACATTTAACCATTTCCTGCCTCACCTATAAGAGAAAAATTTTGTGTATCAGAATGCAACTGTAAGTCAATTGAATTCATATGAAAAGTAAAAAGTGTCACTCCTAATTTGAAGCTAAAGATACTATTTGGCATTGAGGCAAATTGGGGTATTTTCTAAGATCTGATAGCATACATGAGGTTTTTTGGGTTCTCTAGTATGGGAGAGGCGCTGCTCCCAACTAACTTTTGCTGGAGGATTCAAAGCTCTCACTTTAAAAGAAGTTTTTAAGGAGTGAACACATAAATAAAGTTTACTGGAGTAAAATTTTAATCAGCTGAAAACATTTTACAAAAATTTATTAAGGATTCTCATCCCAGATTAGATTAAAAGAGAGAGTGCTGAAGACTTTATTTTTGCCCACTAGATACAGCTTTCTGCTATAATATTATTGTTAAATGATTTTTTCTTTTCCCCTTAATATTGTGTCAGATAGCAAATATTCAGTGTACATATGCCCACATAGTGATACTGCTAAACTTAAATACACACAGAATACAGATCTTTTTAATCTTTTTTTCTAAGATTACAAACTATCGTAAGATAGAGGTCACAACCTATTTAACCCATTTTACAACCCATTCTTCACTTCCTGGACCTCTTTATCAAAATAATGTGACTATTAATCAAAAAGTTCAAGCTTTTCCAACTGTTTTTTTCCAAAATATTCATAAAGCTATGTTATCTCACTCTTATTTTCATTAAAAGGAACATACTCTATGTAAACAATTCCATATTACTAGAGAACAAGTTAGAGAGATTATTAAAAACTGCCCTCAATGTGTTTTATATATATTTATTACTCCTCCAGCTTCCCTTTACACAGGGGAAGCAGTAAAAAAAATGTAATTAACCATATGCTACAGTCTTTTGTTTTAATGGATATTGCAAAACAATTGAAAACTGATAATGTCCCCACCTACACTAGCAAATCATTGCACTCTTTATGTGGCCACTTTCAAATGATATTAATTACAAGCATAACCCTTATAATCTTGATAAATGGAATAAAGATATTAAAACCTATTTACAAATATAATAAAAAGGGACTTGGTCCAATATACCATAAAGGCAATTAGCTACTGCTTTATACATCCAAAAAACATTTTATACATCACTAAAAATAAGTATACACAGGCAGTAAAACAATATGAAAAGGTGCATACTTCCCAAATGAAGGTCGTCCAAACACAGATATGAGAAGGGCCTACCCCTTACCTAATTGGGGGGGGGGGGGTGGAGTGAGGTTATGTTTATGTTTTCCAGAAGCCATGGAATGACCAGTGTGAGTGCCCAAAAGAAATGTCAGGGCATATACTCCAGCTCACCCAGAAAATGAAAAGAGCTCTGGCAGCAGAAGAAGAAATCACAGAGACAGAACATGGAAACAAAGAAGAAAAGGTCTCCTAAAGCAGCCACTACACAAAAAAAGCTGTGCCCATACAGGGATTAATCAAACATTTGTTATATCAAGTCAAAGAACTGAAAGCTGTTACCCCAGGATTTGTGTTTCTTGCTATGATCACTCTGATTTCAATACAAACTGGTTACATCCTGATTTAAGTCCTGAGACATATACCCCTATTACATCAATTGTTTCATGACCCCCTCAAGCCTTCCTTACTTCTACTAATGTGAATCATTTACAGATGATGTAAGTCAATATTACATTTTATTAGAATATAACCTGCTTGTAGAACCAGCCTCTTTTGTTTTCGGACTTCAGGGTAATCTATACTTTAAGTAATATCTGTTTCTCTGACTACAAAAAGGACTTTTAATCATGGGACTAATTGCCATAGCCTCCCTCTTAATATCAACAACTGTGTCTTCTATTTATTTACTAACTGAAATATGAACTTCTCAATTTGTGACTGAATTGGTAAAGAATGTTAGCTTGGCTTTAAAAAAAACATGTAATTACGGATACACCTGTCTATATATGATGGAATATTATACAATATTTTGTATGGAATATTATGCATTAATTGTGGTCTTACTCAATGTATAACTGGTAGAGATTCATTGTAGTAATTGTTGAACAATCTTCATTTGCTTTTTCCAACTAATTTTAACTCCATTACATAAAAATTTCTGTTTCTTAAAAAGAGGTGGGGAGGAAGGTTTGTCAGACTTCTTGTCAGACTTCTTGTTACTAGACTCACTTCCCCACTATTATTCTACTATAATTGATCATTTCAACCACTGTATCTACAATTTCCTTATGTAGAAAAATTTAAAAAAACTACACAATATGTTAATGAATTATAAACAATGTTTCTGCAGCCTTTACAACGTGACAGAATATAGATTTTTTTTTATAAAATCAATGTACTAGAATAATGAGTATTGTATTTAGGTGATGAGTTAAAGACCTTAAAAACTCAATTGTTATTTAGATGTGATTGTAAATATACATATATTCGTGTAACTCTTTTACTATATATTAGCTCTGATTCTAATGGTTTTGGGACAAAATACATGTACAACTTCTTGCTGTTTGATATGATTCAGATATTAAAAAGTGCATCAGAAAACATCCAAAATTGTCATCACTCTGGAATTGATCTAAGAATAATGACAACACAATATTGTTAACATTATTGAAGTTATTTCCTTTTAATTTGATGTCTATGATTTTACATAATTTAACTGTATTGATTATTGTATTATTTCTTTGTGTCTGCCTTCCTACAGTGATCAGACTGATATTACAGCTTTTGTAACCATTATCAACTCAAATGTATAAGCATACTTTTAAAGGGAGGATTTATATTGGAATGTATTTGAAGAAATAGTAATCTCACATAATGTATTAGAAATTAACAGTATGTAATGATAACAGAATGCAAAATTGCAGTGTGACTGTCGCTATACTTATGTTTCTGTAATCCCACATATATGGAATAATGAAACTTCTAATGATACTTGGAGGCAAATTAGGAATAGGTTTAATGGTGCTTTGCATAGTCATAATCTCACCTGGGATATAAATCAGTAATATCAATTCTGAATATCAATTGTACTATGACTGAACAAATTACACAAAGTCATATTTCAGAAATTGATGCTGAAGATATAGCCAATCAGATATTTCATTGGATAAATCGGATTAATCCATTTAATAATCTTAATTCTCTAGCGCTTTACTTTGTTCCTGTTACATGCTTCCTGATGATATTGAGCCTTGTTGCATATCTGGGGATTCACATGCTCAGCCGGTCTTTCCTGGATTTGGGAACTGAGGTTGACTCTTTTAAATTACTTGTACAGAAAGGGGAAGATGTCAAGGGCCAGTTTCTGACCCTGTCCATACCTGGGAAGAGTTTGGTCCAGGATTTCTCCCAAGCCAGCTCCACTTGAAGGCTATGTTATGTCTTAAGACTGGCTCACAGGAGTTTAGGACATGATAACTGAGCAATGGCCCAAACATAGATGCATGCAAGGGAACAAGGACATTAAAACATACAGACAAACATAAATGAACAAGGACGTTAAACATTCTCTCATGGTAATCTAAGAGATAAATGCTTTACATTCATTATACAAACCCCGCTCTCTGATCAATAAATTGCAACTCCTATAAGAGATCCCACCTGGCTCATGTGGAATCATTCCACATTCTTCGATTCTGCCCATGCCCATTTTGATGCAGGCATCAGGAAACTACATTTTGCTGAAAGGTGCCATAGTCAATGAAGTAATATCAATTCTGAATGTATATGTACCAGATGGCATAACATCTAAATTCTTAAAGGAAAAGTTAATGAAATTGCAAGAGAAAATAGACAGTAAAACTATAACATTGGTGGGATCTCAAATTGCCCATATCAGACCTAGATAGAACTAATAAAAAAAAACAGGAAAGAAATGAAAATTATTAGAATTTTAGAAAAATTTGATATGATAGACCTCTGGAGAATAATGAATGGGAATAGAAAGCAACATACTTAATTCTTAGCTGTGCATGGCACCTTCCCAAAAATGAGTCATTAGGGCATAAAACCTCATGAGCAAATACAGAAAAGCAGAAATATTAAATGGATCTTTTTCTGACCATAATGTAATAAATATTACATTCAATATATGGCCTTTGAAGTACAGACTAAAAATTAATTGGAAACACGCAACAACAAAATCCTAATGAATGAATGGATCAAAGAACAAATCAAGTAAACAATTCCATTAAAGACAATGACAATAATGAGACAACATATCAAAATTTGTGGGTTGTAGCAAAAGCAGTATTGGGAGGGAAATTTTAGGTCTCTAAATGCTTATATCATTTTTTTAAAGAGAGAGAGAGAGAGAGAAAATCAGTGAAATGGATGTGCAAATAAATGACAAGAGTCACTTTTGAATGTCTTAACTCCAGCTACTTTGACTTTTGGTGGGTGTAAATAAGGTTTCGGTAACATAGTTAGCTCACTCACCGAAGGAACTCTTTCAGGAACATGATTGATACAAATCACCTCCTTCCTGTTCTGGATGTCTGGGGCCTCTAGTTACTTCTGCTTCTTCTTCCTCAGGAACTTCACACTGAAGAAATAAGTCCAACATTGTGACAGAACCCTTGATCCTTTCCACTCTCCACTTCCACTCCTTGTCTCAGGTTTCATGTTGCCTCCCCACTCACCATGCCAGGATAAGAAAGAAAGAAAGGGCATGATCCCAAATCCCCAAGTATCCCTCTGGAGAATATGAGGGTGTCTGCCTTGTTCTAGCTGCAGAGAGAGATTGGATGAGGGAGGTTCTCCCAGGACCCAGGCATCCTGTCCCTGGTCCCCCCACATTCCCTTATCTAAACTTGCACTGGGGCTTGAAATCTAATAAAAAATTCTCCTCATGACTCCCTTGGGAGTTCCACAGTGCAAATAGTATTCTATTTTGCAGAAGAGGGTACTGTGGCTCAGAGAAGGGAAGGGACTTACCAGGGGTCAGGCAATGAGATTAGCCAAGGTGGACCTTTCCCGAAACCACCTGCACAGGGCTTTTTTTTGGTAGTCTACAGTGCTTCTCACTGCTTTCTGGGTTTTTTTCCATATCGCTGAAACCTCAGACCTTCTTGGTAATTGAATTTGTTTGTCTACTTTGGTATAGAAAGCCATTGCCTCCAAATTCTAATTTCTTCCCCACCACACTTCTTCACTTCTGTTCTTATATCTGATGCCTCAGACTTCCCATTTCCTTCCTGCATCCTAGGAATCTGGGTCCAGGTTCCATTACTCTCAAAGACCCAGGCCTCCTGCCCCATAGTACATCCCTCCACCAGATGCCAGTAGGATGCTAAGGTTCAGGACTCCATGTTGGTTCTTTCCTCTCACAGTAGAGGCTGAGGCTCTCAGGCTTGAACTATTGTTGGCCCAGAGTCCGGAGGTCTCCTGACTTTAAATATACCACAAGTATTATATTATTATTATTATTATTAATATAGAGAGAAAGAAACTGGAATTCAAGAAAATGCTGCGACAGGTGATCTGGGTTCAAATACTGACTGCTCTTTACTCCCTATATAACCTTGACCAAGTTGCTTCCTTTGTCTGGGCTATGACTTCCTTCTTTGTAAAATGAGGAGTAGGGTTGGATTTGAAGGATTCTGAGGACCGTTCCAGATTGGAATGAGGATCCCCTAACAAACTGATGAACCTATTGGATGGACTAAGGAAGGCTCAGAGGTAGCATTCAAGCCCAGGGTGCATGACCCCAAATCCTGCACACCTGCCTCCCCTGCTATGCTGGACACTACCTTGTTCTCTTTCTTCAGAAATCTGTACCTTCCAAATGTTCCTGGTATTCTGTTTCCCAGTCTCATATTACCCCTCCATCTACCCATTTATATGATCTCACTACTTTTGTAGACTCCAGGTGTCCTGCCCCCCAACACTCACAGGTTATTCTGAGCTGGATAGTTCTCTCTGTGCTCACTTTGGCCTGGGGGAGGTGAGGTTGGTGCCATGGTCCTGTAGCTTTCCATTGAGGGACAGCATAGAGAAATAGGGGGTGTCTTGGCTGAATCCCTGGGAAGGGTTAGCAGCCCCTTCCAGGAGAAGGTGGGGGTGCCCCCTCCCTACACATCCAGGGGGCTGCACAGATCTGAGTCACCAGCTGATCCTCTTCTAGGGTCTCTGGAATGTAGATGGTTGGCTTCTCTATCAGGTCTGGGGGTGAATAAAGAAGGTGAGCCAGCTGCTGCCCCAGCTCCCAGACCTTCCATTAGCTAATAACCTTAAGTCAATCCTTTAGATGATGCTGGGGTGTCCTATCACTTGGGTGACCCCTCCAAGCCCCCATTCTGTCCTTCCTCCCCAGGGATCTCTTGTATTTCTTCAAAGTCTGAGCCACTCTGCTTGACCTGTGGTTTTGTTTCTCCCGCAGTAGTTCCCCCATTGATAATGGCCTTAATTCTGTCCCCCATCTCCTTACCTCAGCTGTCCCTTCCTCCTCTAATGTTCCTGGCTCTCTTCCTAACTCTCAGGGCATTCAGGAGAGTCCTCAAGTCCTGAATCATTCAGTCATGTTTAAGGTCTTGTTTATCTACAAAGATGAGACCAAAAAGTGTCCCTTCCTCCAGCTGTCACACCCTCCATAATTTCCCCTAGCTTTGCCACTTGCCCTGATTAAAATCTCAGTGGATCCATGGCATCCTTTCCTTAGGACATGGATACTGAAAGGTTTAATAGATCAAGGGCTCTCCTGCCCCATGGCTTGGGACCCTTCCCCTTCCTCTCCCATTCCAACTGAATTTATAGTTTTGATAATTTAATTTTATCTTCACTTCTCTCTCTACCAAAACAAGCATAGCTCACTGTCTCCTTTCTAAGCATCTGTGATACACAATAAGCAGTTGTTTTTCTGAGGGTTACCAACAAGGTGAGATCACCCCCTTGACTCCTTTGGAACTTCCCACCTTGGGTCATTTGTAGCCATAGGATTTTCTGTGTCCGTGTTGACCCCATCCTTTAACCAGGATCCAAAAACCAAAAAAACACTGGTCAGAGGGTGAGACAAATTGTTGAATGTCGATTCCCAGACCCTCCTTCACTGTCACTGATCCTGGGACATACACCCAATATTCTGGATGCTGGGATAGGGACCCTGTGGGCAGAGAGAGATACAGGCAACAATAGTTATGACAGCAATAGCAGAAAAAATGGGAAGGACCTTGGAGAGCTAAGTCAAAGGTAGCAAGGTATTAGAGTACCTTGTACCAAAGGTACCAAATATTAGAGAAGCTTAGAACATTAAAAACAGGAGAGTTCACAGGAAACTTACTTCAAAAAGGGAACTGCAGAGAAAGTAAAAACATTAGAGCTCACTTAATCCAACCCCCCTTATTTACTGACAAGGAAAACAAGTACCAGAGAGATTTTGGTGATGTGGCCAGAAATCTACACCAGTTTTAGAAGCAGGATTCCAGCCAATGACCATATTTTCCCAGGCATATGGGAGTGTCCTTGCCCATTTCCACTCCTATTCTGTTCATACTCACCCCCAAAGACAGTAGAAACAGAAGCAGCAACATCTCTGAGCCAAGAGAACTCCAGGCTCTACCTGGGCATTGGGTCACTCCCCACACCACTGTCCCAAGAGGGATTAAGAACAAAGAGGAAAGTGGAATGGAAAATTCAGGTGGGCTCACTGCCTCCTTGAGGAACAGTGTCTGAAATAAGATGGGAGCTGAGGGTCCCAAGGAATTTTTACTCTCTTCTCATCTGGCTCACCTGACCCCTGTAATCCAACTGATTCTATTCAGTATAAGGACAGGAAGGAGTCTCAAAAGGCTGTAGTTCTGTGTGTATGGGAAAGGGTGGTAAAAAGAGGAAAGGGAAGTCCCGACTTTCCCCAACCCAGAAAGAGAGAAAACAAAAGAAGTGAAAGTCCCAGGAAGAAATGTATGATGTCTAGGATTTTGGAGTAGCCTAGAGCCACAACCAAGAGGCAGGTCTAGCATCAAAAACACCTGAGTTTAAATCTAGACCCTCATGTCCATACTAGCTGTGTGACCCTGGGCAAGTCACTTAAATCTCAGTTTCCTCATCTATAAAATGGGGATAATAATAGCACCTACCTCCCAGGGTTGTTGTAAGGACCAAGTGAGATAATAATTATAAAGTGCTTAGCCCACTAACTAGCAGACATTAAACATGAGACAAATGTTAACTATGACCATTATTGCCTCCCAATGACAAGAAAACCGGCTTCTTCCCAACGCAGCCCACTCCACTGGTAGATAGTTCCTTTTTTCACTTTCTCATTTTTTTGGTATATTTTTAATATACATGTATTATCTCTCCAACCTACTGCATCCCAACTGAACAGTTTTATTAATGAAAAAATTAAACCCTCACAGCAAATACACCAGGTCCAGTGAAACAAATTCCCATCATGGTTATGTCCCAAAATGTAGGTCTCATTTGGTAGGTGATCTGTCCCCTTTTCAGCCCACTGAATATGATTTATTCTTTTATTGATCAGATTTCTCAAGTCTTTTAAAGTTGATTTTCTTTAGAATGTTGTTGTCATTATACAAATTGGTTTTTAGTTCTACTTATTTCACTCCAAACAATTCATAGAATTTTGTCTAGTTCCCTTGAAAACATTGTCCATTTTATCATCTCTTATGGTAGAATAACATTCCATTACATTCAGATGTCATCATTTTCGGTCATTTTTCCAAGAAGTTATAAAGTCAAGCACGTGAAGCTTTCCAGAAGAATGCTGCTGTGAACAGCTTTTCAAGGTTCTGATTACACAGTATAGTGAACACTTTATTTATTCAATAACAAATCAGGACAAAACATTCACAGAAAATCAAGGTACAACATTCACAATATTACAATTTATTACAGAAAACCAAAACACAGCATTCACAACAACTTCTCACTAATATGGCCATGTAGTTTTCACCACAGTGGTCACATAGTTTTCAACAAAGAATAATCATTTAGTAATTCAATCTTTCAATCATCCTTAAGGAAGCTTGCCTCCTTAAGTGTCACACAATACAAAAGTATTGGTTAGTACATTCATTTAGTCAATCACAAAATCCTTAATTCAATCACAAAGTACAAAAGTCAAAATTCTCCATCCCTGGGTCACAATAAATCATTATCTTCATAGTCAATACACAGTATCCAAGTAAAGTCTTCTTTCACCTTGACTTGAGGCTAGTTCCCAGATTCCCTGGATCCCCTTCTATGGTCCCAGATCCTACCTGGATTCACCAAACTGTCACCTGGGTTTGAAGGTAGATAGCTCCCAGGTCCTTGTCCAGCTCTCCATGCACTTCCTGTTCCACACTGAAGCTCACAGAGTCCAGTCCACCTTAAATCCTTTACAGTCTCTGTTCCCAGGAAGTTAAGGCTTAGCAAAGCCACAAACAGGTTCATGAAAAGTACCAGCATCACAGACATGCTTCCACAGTCCTCAACAGTTCCCAGGAACTCCTTCTGGCCATCAGACTCAGCAGCTCCTCAGCAGAAGCTCCAGATGGTTCCCAGAATCAAAATCACTTTACCCAGGTTCCCAAAATCAAAATCATTCTCTCCCCCCTGGGGGACCTTTCCTCTTCAGCCTCAACACCTGGCTTCAAGAAGATTTGTCTGACCTTGAAGTGGCTTCTCCTTATATGCACACATATAATTAACTCCTTCCTGTTTCAGCCAACACATTCCTGTTACATCAGCAACAGGGGTTCATTCGAGTTCTGCTGCTTTAACAAAGGCTTGATTAAATTACTAAGTGCTAACTACCTTTTAGCTTTGCCAATACAAAGGGATCAACTTACATAACTATTACAAAGGTGGATCTCCTACACATACTTCCCCCTAGTTTCCACTTTGGGGCGAATGCCAAAAGAACTGCTATACCTGTTTTTGTACAAGTAGACCCTTTCCCTTTCTTTGATTTCTTTGGGCTATCAGTCTAGTAAGCAGGGTGTCTTTGGAAGGCATAATTCCAAACTGCTATTCAGAATGCCCAGACCAATTTACAGCTCCACCAACAATGCATTAGTGTGACATTTTTCCTGTGAACCCTCTCTTATTTTTCAGATTCTTCTTTTGACATTTCTTGCTAATGTGATTGGTTCAGGTAACAGATCAGAGAGACTTTCATTCACATTTCTGTAACTAAGAGCAATTTAGAGCATTTTTAATGTGGTTCTTGGAAGAAATTATGTGTTTTGATCATCTATTTTGCTTCCCCTTTCAGTTTTACTTCAGACTTTCTAGACTTGGCCACCATGCCACAGCTGCCATCTCCCTTAGACCTACCTTCAGTGTCCTGGGCCTCCTTACTCTGCACCATCCCTCTGTCATGTCAGCCTTCTTCTCCCATCTGTGAATTCCTTCTGGGGCCTCCATTTTGAGGAGCAATCAAGGCTAGCCAGACTTCATTCCCTCAAAGTTCTGCTTCTGGAGGGGAAGAATAGGAAGGCAAAAGGGAATGGGTCAACCTTATTCCCATTGAATCTGGGTTAAGGAGGGAGTGAAATACACACTAAATAGGGGATCTCACCCTCCAGGATAATAGAGGGGGGAGGGGATGAGAGGGGGGATGATGGAAGGGAGGGCAGGCTGGGGGGGAGAGAAGTTGGAAGCACCCACTTTTGAAAAGGGACAGGATCAAAGTAGAGAATAGAACAAGTGGGAGGTGGGATAGAAGGGAGGGAAATATAGTTAGTCTTTTACAATATATCTACTACATTATTGTTTTGCATTAGCCGCACATGTACAACCTATACTGAACTGCTTGTCTTCCCAGTGGGGGTGGGTGGCAGGGGGGGAAGGGAATGAATCTGGATTTGAAAGTTTTAAAATCAAATATTCAAATATATATATATATATATATACATATATATACTACCGTGTTTCCCCGATAATAAGACACTGTCTTATTATTTTTTTTGGACAGAAAAACACCAGAGGGCTTATTTTCAGGGGAGGG
>NW_027185797.1:37924917-37955497 GCF_028583685.1 Petaurus breviceps papuanus
ACACAGTAAGGGGAGGGCTTATTTTCGGGATAGGTCTTATTATCGGGAAAACACGGTATTATTAATACCATCTTACATGTAATTAAGAAATAAGATATACAGGCACTGAAGCATAGAGATCCAATGGAAAAGTCGAAATGGGTATGGGAGAAAATATGGGAGAGAGCAGATTGGAGGTGGGGATATCCTGTGGGACTGCTGTTTTGGGGGGATGGGTGGGGGGAAAACGGGGAGAAAATTTGTAACTCAAAATCTGGCGGAAACGAATGATGTAAATCAGAAGTTAATAAAGCATTAAAAAAAAAAGTTCTGCTTCTGAATTTCCAGACTTTGCCACCGTGGTACCTTGAGTACCATCTCACCCTAGAATTTTCCTCAATGCCTGCTACATCCTCGCCCTGAAACATACCTCTGCCATACAAGCCCCTTTCCCCTGTGGGTGAGCTCCTCCCAAGGCCTCTATCTGGTGGGATGACTTGAGGCAGGGGGGACAGACTGGCCAATTTTCATTCCTTATCTGCCTCTACTTCAGACTTTCTCAATTGTCAACACTATCGCCCTCTTCCATCCACAGTCCACCCTACCTCCAAAGGACATCTTCCCCCATTCCCTGATTTTTAGAGGCCTTTAGGAATTATTTTCCATTTATATATTTTAACAAGTTCCATTTATGAAAAGATATCTGCAATCTCCTTGGTGTATTTCTTTAGTCTGGGCTGGGCCTACTTCCTATTCTCCCTGAAGGTGGGGCCAACTCAGATACAGGGATTCATATTCTCCCTGATGGTGTGGCAGACTTGGATACAATGATTCAGGAGTACCTGCAGGGGTGGTTCCTGCTTCCCTATTCATTCTAATGTTAAGTACCTTTTCTTGGTACATCTTATGCAGCTCTTCAGTTGGAATACCATCTATTCTTCTAAAGTCCACCACTGCTCCCAATAGAGCAGTAAAGAGTTCTCTTCTGGTCAATCTATTTTGTCTTTGAAACCTCTGGCTGCTTACTCTTCTCTCTTGAGGAAATTTGTCTTTTTCCCATTCCCCAAAGTCACTTAATTGTGAAATCCTATCCAGCACCTCCAAAAGAGGGTGCCCTACTTCCCCAATTAATAGAGTCAGAATTAGGTGCTTATAAGCAAGGGAGGAGCCATCTTCACTATGGTATTTCTATGAGGAACTCCTAGGGGGGTATCATAATATGCATTTGCATCTCCAATCAGGATAGCAGTTTTCATTACCTCCTCCTTTAGCTTTCTCATACAGTTTCTAAGTGAGTACCAGGGTCTGTCTCCACCAGACCATATAGAGTCAGTAGGATATTGCTTTCTGCATCCCTCTGCAGCTAAAAGTTAACACATTAGTTCTATTGAGGCCTCCTTGCATATGGTGATCCCTAAAAGCTTGGTGTACAAAAGGATTCAGACTGATGCCTATGGATTTTAAGCAATCCACACTGTCCAGTGTTATTCGTCTGGTGCCTTCATCAGTGATTCTTACTATCCAGGATACTAAAGACTCTCCCATTCTTTGAGTGAATCTACTCAATATATCAGTAACCTCCTGTTGAGTGAAATCCTCAATTATCTCCCTGGACTCTGTTTGGCCCTGGTGATTCTCCTCCCTTCTTCTTAGTATGGGGAGAACTTCTACATTAGAAGACTCCTCATCTAACCTTGTTCCATTCTCCTCAGACATATTCTCCTGGAAGCTGTCAGGACAACTCTGCCCAGCCTGTACAAAAGCTGCATGCACATTCCTTCTGCTAGGTTTTTGCTTCCTTTTAGCTACATGAACAGAAGCTTGTTCCTCGATCACCTGAGTCCCTCCAGTTTGCTCTTCTGAATGCTGTGGCATAGAAGAATCCTCAGGCAAACCAGCAGTCTCCCTAGCCATCCGAGCTCTTTCCTCCAGCAGCTTATCTCTATTTTTACACATAAGGCAATAACTTGTTAGCAGGACCCAGCCTCTCCTTCACACTCCTGCCAGTTCTTTGCCTTGTTCTAGGGGTATCCCTTGCAAAAATCTTTCCAAATCTGCAGGTTCTCCCTCTTTTAGCCTTGATTCCCAGTTTTCTCAGGGCCCTGTGCTTTTGGCCCATTCTCTGGCTAAAGAGGAATAAGGTAAATCCTCCCATCCTGGGATAGCCCTTTCTCCCTCTAAAGCCCCCCTGCTTCCAAATAGAGGCCTGACATTTTGTGTTCCCACACTTGTCGCCAAATATATCGCCAATGCAGTATTCACAATGTCTGTGGTAACCATAAATATGCTGATATAGTTATTAATCACAAAATGTAACAGGCTTTCTACATGGGGGACAAAGCTGGAATATTTATTCAAATACCAGAAAACTGAGTCCCCAAACCAGAAAATCAAAGCCATCACTGTAGCTATAGAGTTGGCACACATAGTTAATGCAGTAAACACCTACATTCTCAAGCCTTGAAGAGAGAAGAGGCTACCTCAGGAAAAGGTCCTCCTCTCCTCACTCACAGCAACTGCTCAGCATCCAGGCAGCTTGGTCCCAGCAGCTCTGCCTTCCCCCCAATTCCTGTCTCTCTTTTCTTATTTTCTCTTCTCTTCTCTCTCTCTCCCTCCCTCATTTTTCTTCCTCAACATTGAGGTGAAATCGTCCTCTCCAGAATTAGCAATGATTTTGTAGTTGCCCAACTTAATTTTCTCAGTCTGGACCTCTTGGCAACATTTGACACCATGGATCAGCCTTTCCTCCAAATGCTCTCTGGCACAGCTCTCTCAGTTCTCCTTCTACCAGTATTTCTGATCTTTCTCAGTCTGCTTTGCTGGATCTTCATCTATTTCATAACCACTAATCATCAGCAACCCCACTCTTGGACCCTCCTCTCACTACTCTCCGTTATGTATCATTTGATCATCTCATCAGTGGGTTAAGTTATCATCATCATATATGTCTGTCCTAACCCAGATGTTAACTATGTTAAGGCTCCTCTCAGCTCTGACACTCTAAGTTCTGAGGTCCCTCCTTATTCTGAAATTTTTTAAAACTCCTTCCGAGCATTCACCATCTAAAGTCTGGGTCCTGGTGAGGTCCCTGATGGGCAGCACAATGACAGAGAGTGGCTCCCGGCAAAGGAGGCAGCCAGTCTCCTCAGCTTGGGCCCAGGTAGCCTTGATCTTGGGCTCTGTCCTTTGGCTGCCTTTCAGCCTATGTGGTCTGTGGTCACTCATTTCTTTCTGCCTGGGTCTTTCACTTCTCCCTCTCCCTGCCTCTGGGCATGGACAACCTGGGAGTCTTCAACCTTCTATGCTTCCCAGCCCTTCCCCCACACACAGCCCTCCAGCCTGATCAGACTTGCCCTTGCCCTTATATTGCACAGTGTAAACCCTGCCTGGCTCAGTTGTAGCATTCAGACTCTAAGGAGATCTGGGCTACAGTTGCCCTGGGGACACATACGGGAAGGCTTAGAATGTTCCTGTTGAGAGTTTCAAGCCCAAACCTCATTTTTCACCAGTCCCCAGAGCTATGAGGAAAGAGGCCTTTCCTCCTCTCAGCTTCCCCTTTGCACTGAATCTTGGTCGTTGATTGGCTATGGGGGCTCATGGACTCTAGGGAGTGATGTATCATTTAGCATTTCCAGCCAGAGCATATCTCTCTACTGGGTCAGAGACACTGCTGCTGCTGCCCGTGATATTCCAGACATTGGGGGGTGAGAGGGGTAAAGGCTGGTGTCGAGATGGTCAAGGTAGCCCCCCAAGAGTCTGGGGGTGGGGGCAATGGGGAGACCAGAGGCCTTGGAGCCAGAAGACCTTCCATATCCTTCTGTCTCTGCCTCTGCCTCTGCCTCTGGTTGGGAGCTCTTTGGCCAAGTCAGCTAAATCCCTTTGGGCCTCAGTTTCCTCATCAGGACATGGAGGAATTGAAGTAAATGATCTTTAAGGTTCTTACCTGCTTTGAAGGCTGATGTTCTGAGTTCTCTTCCCTTTTAAGTGATCTCTGTTCTGTGGTTGTTTCTCATGTGCTTCTTTCCATGTTCTTGCTCTGATGCCCTCTGTTCTGAGCTCTCTTCCTGCTTTAAGAACGGTGCCCATAAGGGGCGGCCAGGTAGCACAGTGAGTAAGAGCACCGGCTCCAGTGTTGGGATGACCTGGATCAAATCCAGGCTCAGATAGTCAGCACCACACCCAGAAATAACTGGCCGTGTAACCTTGAGCAAGTTACTTAACCCCGATTGCTTTAAAAAAAAAAAAAAAAAGAATGGTGCCCATATCACTGGAAGTGTCATGATTAGTGATGCCTCAGTATCTTTCTGTCCACATGGTCCCAGTCCCAGATGCCCGGGTATAAATTGGAGGTCCCGGAAGCAGTGACAGTACAAGAGGGACTGTGCATCCAGGTCCCCTGTTCTTACTCCTACCTTACAGATCTCCAATTCTATCGCTCCCAGGCTTTTGGGTCATGGTTCGAGGAGGGAGCCAACACTGACAGAAGCAAACTAACGGCTACAAATGACCCAAAGCTGAAGGTGCAGGAGGAGACCAGCTGGCGATTCCATCTTGTTGGGGACCCTATGAAGAACAACTGCTCCCTGAGCATCTTGGGTGTCCAGAAAAGGGACAGCGGGCAGTATTTCTTCCGGATAGAGAGAGGACAGAGTTTTAAATTCAGTTACACCAGTTATATGGTTAATGTGAGTGTGAAAGGTAAGGACCTTAGTGACAGGGAAGGGATGTAGGCCATGGGATAGAGGGAGCTTCCAAAGAATGACTGGGAAGCGGGGTTCCTCATGCTCTGTGTTTCAAGGGGAGGCAGGTCACAGGAAAAAGTATTGCTATAATTAGCACCAGTGGCCAGGAGAGAGTATAGATGGTTTAAGACCTGGAATAGGGATTCACTGTGGTCTCCTGTCTTTGGAGAAACAGGGCATGGGTCAAGGCTAAGTGATTCAGGAATTGGCAATGACTGGTTATCCTGTGACTCAGAGATAGAACCAGGGATATTGGAAGAGGGATGGATATCTAGGCTACAGAAGACAGCATGAAAGCCATCATAGTGGAGGTCATATTGTGGTCTATTTGCTGAAATAGGGCTCCCAGGCCTCAGGGTGTAGCTCAACATGGGATGATGTAGGAAGGAAAGAGCTGCAATCTTGGAGGGGATATCACATTGACAGGGGAACCTGGAGATATATCAGGGATGGTCTTGAGGTTATTAGTTAAGGTTTGAAATCCCTTATCTGAGGTCTGGTTCATTTTCTTCCCCCACCCCCACCCCAGATTGGACAGAGAAGCCAGACATCTACATTCCAGGGACCTTGGAGCCTGGACACCTGGTGAAAGCAATTTGTGTTGTTCCCTCAGTCTTTGCCTGTGGAAAACCCCTTGTTCTCTCTTGGACAGGGGCTATTCTCTCTTCCCTGGAACTCAGCAGAGAAACTCTCCATTTCTCTGAGCTGACCCTCACCTCAAGGCCTCAGGACCATGGCTCTAATCTTACCTGTCAAGTGACTGTCCCTGGGACCAGAGTAAGCCTAGAGAGAACTGTCCAGGTCGTGATGGTTGGTGAGTTCTGGGAGGCAAGATATCTCCCCTAAGACAATACAGAGGTTTCATCTGCCTGTGGAGAGAATAGGGGTTAGGAAATCTGATGGTGGAAATCTGTGTGGTTGCAGAGATGAGGGCCTGAGAGAAGACCCTAGAATCAGGGATTGACCCTTGGATCCCTGCCCTAATTTTTGTCTCCTTTGCCTCCTTTTAGGGGAAGAGAAAAGCTCCTGGCCTCTGCTACTGACCCTGCTCCGAGGGGTCCTCATGGGAATTGGCTTCCTCCTCACCTACGGTTTCACCTACCTCTATTATAGCAGGTATGTCTGCCTCCTCCTCCCCATTTGATCCTGGGATCTAGGTCCCCAGTCCCCTCAATCTCAGCTTCTCCCTTTCAAGGATGAAATGAGAACCACCACCCTTGCTCCCTAGTGCCTGCCTGCCTACCAGAGCTCCTTCTCTGAGAGTGGACCTGGGTTCCCTTTACAGGAGGAGAAATCATTAAGGACAAAATGTGAACAATCAAGGCACCTGAAAATCCCCCCACCCCTCCCCTTGTCTTCAGACCTGAGCCAAGGATGGAATCAGGACTGAGAATGGAGCATGCCAGACATGGGGGGGCCAGGTGTCAAAAGGCCTGAGTTCTAGGTCAATGCCCCAACCTCCTACCTTGGCTGACTGAATCATTTCCTTTCTCTGGCCTTCAGTTTCCTCATCAGAGAAGACAATGGATGTTTAGGAGCAGAAAGAAGAGGATGGCAGGCTATAGCAGCAATGGGGAGAAGGAGCTGGAGAAAGGGGGGCAGGGGCAGCAGCCCCAGCAGCCACCAGTGACCCTGGGCTGCCTCAGCCATGTCCTGTCCCCACCTTAGCAGCTGATCACAGGGAGAAGCTCCTCTTCCATTGGTGGAGCCATTTACTTTGCCTCCTCACATTGCAGTTGAAGAAACTGAGGGCTAGAGAGACAATGATTTGCCTGTGGTCACTTTACCTATATGGGCAAACTTGAACCTGGAGATGGCTTCAGCAAGAGAAGAGAACAGCCTTGGGCTTCACTCAGCCCCCTGTGGACAGCCATGACTGAGAGCAGCTGGCCAGTCATGGGCCAAAGATAATGTGACGTCACCTGCATGGCTAGAACCTGGTCTGGACCTCCCACATCCATCTATTGGTGGATTTGTTCCTCATTCCCCTCTCAGCTTTGTCCTATGGAAAACCTTCTCTTCCTTCAAGGCTCCAACCAGGTCCCTGCCTCCTGCCACAAGCAAGACACTCCTGAAACCAAGTCCCAGATGATCTTTCCTCCTGCCAAACTTTTCCCAGAGCACTTTGCCTAATGATTCCTTTGCTCCATCCTGCTGCCATCTTTATTTGCATAGGTTCTGGAGGCCCTACCTCTCCCAGCCCCAAGAGAATGATAGATTACATGGAAAGTGCTTTGCAAGCTTTGAAGTGCTACATAAATGCTAATGTTGTAGTCATTGTGTAGATGATTGCTTTGGCTCCCTTTACTACAGTTCATGTACATCTTTCCATGATGTTTTGTAATAATCATATTTGTCATTTTTTAAATGATGGTAATATTCTAAATCATGTGCCATAATTTGTGCTTCCATTCCTCATTTAATTAGCATCTTCTGTGTTTCTAGTTATGTGATATCACAAAAATGCTGCCATAAATATTTTGGTTTATATGGAATCTTTTTTAAAAAATCAATGATCGTTTTGGTGTATTTGCCTGGTAGTGAAATCTCTGAGTCAAAGGGTATGAGCATACCACTTATTTTTAACTTTCTAAGCAGGTCTCCCAAAATGAGCAAGAAGCAGTGGTATCTGCCCCACTGGGGACCCACCTGGCCAATTCCAGTTGCACAATGCTGTTTCTTCATTCTTTCTTTCTTCCCTCCCTCTTTCCCTTCCTTCCTTCCTTCCTTCCTTCCTTTCTTCCTTCCTTCCTTCCTTTCTTCCTTCCTTCCTTTCTTCCTTCCTTTTTTTCTTCCTTTCTTTCTTCCTTCCTTTTTTTCTTCCTTCCCTCCTTCCTTCCTTCTTTCCTTCTTTCCTTCATTCTTTCCTTCCTTCCTTCCATCACCCCCCTCTGTCCAGGTGGGGAATCAAACCCTTATAGGTAGGTACTTTCCCCAGAGGAATTTAAATTTTGATTGCTTGAACTTGGCAAGATTTCTTGAGGTTTGAGTGCTAGATTTTTTTTTCTCTACTCATTTATTTTATCATTTAAAAAAACCCACAACAAATCTGGGATAATTAACTCTTCTGTTTCTTGAAATAGAGCTCTGAAAAACCAGGCTTTGATAAGACACACTGGCATTCAAGTGGAGCTACTAGACTATGTCCTAAACCCAAATCATTCTGGCTCTCACAGGTTAGCCAATAATAAGTCCCAACCCAAGCTTCACTTGGTCACTGTTTGGGTTTTGATGGCTCAAAGTGAGTGTAAATAGCCATTGTTTCTGTTCTGGTCAGAAATGCTAAAGGTCTTCTATCAGATTGATTTTTTTTTTGAGTATACAAACTAGGCCGTCTTTGGTCTCACTTCTTGCCTACTCTCAAATCACTGAATGGATGTTGCCTCAGACAAACTGAGATCTGGGATAGACTTTAGCTAAAAAAGCCTAGGTCTCCCACTGCATCTGGAATCATCTCCAGTCATCCTGATCTATGTCTTGCTGCTGGAGTAGATGACTCCAGAGGAGAGAGTGAAGTTGATGACTTGGCACAGCTTTGCCTCATTTAAATCCAATTACTTGCAAGTCAAGACATCTCTCATCTGATGACATTGGTCCTTTTCGAGAATGAAGGATGAACAACCATATATAGGATTTCCCCTGGTCTATTCACTGAATGGGAGTTACCTCACTCCAAGTGAGTATCTGAAGAGGCCTTAGCCTGGCAGGGACAGGGTCTCCCATTGCATCCTGTATCATCTCCAGTCATCCTGATGAATATATGGTCACTGGATCCAGATGGCTCTGGAGGAGAAAGTGAGGCTGGTGACCTTGCCCAGTAGTCCTTCCTCACTCAAATCAAAGTCAACTGCAAGTCCTGCCATCATTTCCCTGATGCCATTGTCTTCTTTGAAAACACGACAAGCAGCTTTCCAAAATGCATGCACTAATTTACAACTCCACCAACAATGCATAAGTTTTCCGTAAGATTATCTTTCCACCAATATTTCACTCTCAGTCATTCCCACCTTTTGTCATTTTTGCCTGCTTGCCACATACGATGTGACACCTTCAGGCTACTATGATTTGTATTTTTCTCATTAATGTTTTGTAACTAATTTTCATATGCTCATGAATAGTTTGCAATTCTTATTTTGAGAGTGATTTTTTACATGCTTTGAACATTTATTTACTGGGGAATGGCTTTAGATCTCATATATTACTTTTATGTGTCTATATATCTTGAATAGCAAACTCTTATCTGAGAAATTTATGCAAGGGTTTTTTCCCCATTTAACTTCTTCCTTTTAAAATTTAAATTCACTTATTTATTTGTGCCAAAGATTTTAATTTCATATATCAAGTTTGTCATGTTTTCTTTTTAAATTGCCTTCATTCTATACACCCATCTTCTTTTGCAGAGTCAGACAGAGATTGCTTCATTTCTTGATCAAAATTGTTAGGCAAAGAGGACATTGTGGAGGAAAACATAGAATTTGTACTCATAATGTGAACATAAATGCAATCACCTCACCACCAAAATGTAAGTGGATAACAAAAGATTACCAAACAAAATACAATTATATGTTATTTAGAAGAAACATATTTGAAATATAGAAATTCAGAGTTAAAGTGAGAGCCTGGAATGAAATCCATTCTATATCAGTGAAACAACAACCAAAAAAAACCCCAAACTCAGGGTTCATAAATTTAGATAAGCCTTCAGCAGACAGAGACAGGATAAAAAGAGGTAAGTAGGGAAACTACATCTTGGTTTTGGTGACTTACATGAAATATTAATCAAATTCCATGAAGAAATAACAAAATGATAATAGTATAATATACTAATAATATGTTATATATTTTAGTGATATAATATACTAATATGTAATATAATAATATAATAAGGGATCTTCAATCTACTCCTTTTAGACCTAGATAAATGTATTTCCTTCCCCAAAATAAACAAAAAATAAAGTTAAACTGTGAATAGAACTTTAGAAAAGTTAGAGGTCACAGATCTCTAGAAATTACTGACTAGGTATCCAAAATAGTTTACAGAACTCTGAACTCTACATGGCACCTTTACATAAAGATTATTTAAAAATGAAAGGCCTTTGATGGATAAATTAATGATTATTTTGAGACCAAATAAGGTAATTAAAAAGTACATTTGAGTCAAAGAATAAGTTAAAGAAACAATAAACAATTTCACCAAGGGAAATGACAAAAATGAGACAGCATACCAAAATTTATGAAATTCTGCTTAAGTTGTTCTAGGAGGGTAATTCTTTCTATCAATGCTTTCATTTCAAGTCCTATTAATAATATAAATAATAAAAACCACCATATTTAGATCAATAAATGCTATAAAAGCTTTTGATAAAATTCAACAAATGTTTGGGGCAGGCAGGTGGCTCGGTGGATAGTGCTTGGCCTCTAGTCAGGAAGATTCATCTTCTTGAGTTCAAATCTAGTCTCAGACACTAAGTAACTATGTGATCCTGGGTAGGTCACTTTACACTATTTGCCTCAGTTTCCTCATCTGTAAAATGATCTGGAGAAGGAAATGGCCAATCAAGTGGAGTATCTTTCCCAAGAAAACCAGAAATGGGTCTTGAAGAGTCAGACACAACTGAAAATGACTTAACAACACATACTTATAGAGATAGACCACTCGAATGCATAAAAGTAAAAATACTTTTCCTTAATACAGTAAATTATATGCCCCCCAAATCAATACCAATCATGTAATGCAAAAAGTAAGAAGCTTTTCCAACAAGGATATGGAAAAAGCAAGTGTGCTCATTATTTCCAGCACAATATAATGTAGTTCTAGAAACATTACCTATCACAATAAGATAAGAAAGAGAAATGAAGGAAAAGAAGCAAAATGATCACTTTTCCCTTTAATATGCCTTCCTATTGAAAACGCTAAAGGGTCAATTAAAATTAATTGAAACAATTAATAAATACACAATGTGTATGATCCTAAACAAATCCCCCAAAATAATAATCATCCCTGTATATTGCCAGCAAAACCCAATATGAAGAGCTGGAAAGAAAAATTGCATTCAAAGTATCTACAGAATTATAAATTGTTTGGCAACACTTAGGTATTATATACATTTGACTATAAAATATTCTTTAGCAGTAGACAGGTCAAAATAATTGGAGAAATATCAGTTAGTCAAGGGTTGACTGAGTTAATGTAACAAAAGTAAGAACAGTATTTAAAGTAATTTACTTTTCTAGTACTGTACCAATCAAACTGCCATAGGATTATTTAATAAAGCTAGAAAACAAATAACTCAATTGAAATGGAGGAACAAATGACAAAGAATCTCAAGAGAAATAATGAAATAGAGTTAGAAAGGGGCCTTGAAATACTACATCTTAAGTGAAACAATGAAGCCATAATCTTCAAAAGTATTTGAAATGAGCTAAAAAATAAATAAATAAAAGAAGTTGACCACTGGAAAGCATTACATTCAAACAGTAGTGAAAAAAATGAACACAATAGCCTAGTGTTTGATGAGCTCAAAGACCCCAGATAGTGGGGTAAGTACTTACTATACAGCAAAAATCAGGAGGGAGAATTAGAAAGCCATTTGGGAAAAATGAGATTTGAACTAGTATGTCAGTCCACATCACCAAGATTAGATACATGATTTTGTTAAAGAAATGAGGGACACAAGGGGGAAAATCTTTTTAGATCTATAAATAGGGGAAAGTTCCTGAGTATCTCTCAAGAACTGGGGAAGTAGGGTAAACTAGAGATAGAGCAGATCAGGTAAAATAGGGTATCAATTTTGTTTTTATAAAATTGAAAAGTGTTTGCATTAACAAAACCAATGCAGCTAAGCTCAGAAGGGAAAGAAGTAAATTGAAGGGAAAAAAAAGGTAGCAAGTTTCTGTTATAGAGGTCTTATTTCTAAGATATATAGGGAATTGATTCAAACTTATAAAGATTAAAAGCCATTCCCAATTGATAAATGATTAAAGGATATGAGGAAGTAGTTCTCAAAGGAATTAATATGCACAGTCATATGAAAAGGAGTAATTACAAATAATTAGAGAAATAAAAATGAAAGCAAGTCAGAGATTCCAAGTCATAGCCATAAAATTTATGATAGAACAATATAATGCAAATTTTGGAGAGGTTGGAGAAAATGAGATGGATTAATGCCCTACTGATGGAAGTATGAATTGGTCCAGTCTTTCTGGAAAAGAATTTGGAGTTATTTCCCAAAAGTCACAAAACATTGCATGCTGTTTGACAAGGTTGATATCCCAAGGAAGTGAAAGAAAGCAAAAAAGGACTCATGAATAAAAATAGTTATAGATTTTTATCTATAATTTTATTTATAATTATGTAGGTTTTTACATATATAATTATTATAGATATAGGTATAATTTTTATGTATAATTATATAGATTTTTTTTGGTAGCAGCAAAGTGTCGGGAACTAGTAAGATCTTCACTTGGCAAAACCTGGATATGTTCTTTTCCCTTCTTCATCTTGTCCCTTCTGCAAACCAATTCAACTCTGCCATGCCTCTTCTCTGTATTCACTTAATGTTTTATCCTTTCAGTAACTCACCTTTCTGAAACACAGACTTCAGATACTCCCATCATTAACTTCCTTTGTTCCTATTCACTTGATGTTGCCTGAAAGTGGAGAAAATCATGAAACAATGTTGCCAGTCATTGAAGAGTGACTCTAAATTCATTATTAGTTCACAAAGGTTGTTCCTTAGATAAAATTGTCCCAGGCAACAACAGGTGGCTTGAATGTAGTGTAGAACAGGTACTTCTTTGACAAAAGATGGTTTCTGCCTGGAGAGTGTGATGGAATGTCCAGTCAGATCCCCTAGAAGAACAAGGATAAAGCACACTCCTTGTCTTCTGCCTGAGAGCTGATGGTCAATGTAGTAATTTGCTTTATCTGGTTATGCTTTTTTTGTTTCCAATGTTTTCTCTTTTGTTGTTCTATTGAAGAGAGTGGAAGAAGGAAAGAAGCAAAAAGAAACATTTGCAATTAGGGGAGAAAAAGAGTGCCAAGAATTGATCTATTGAGATCAGCAAAGGTATATGATGTGTTTCTTTTTTAATTTAAAAAAAAATATGATCTTTAACATTTAGGTCACACTTGACACACTTACTAGCCATGTGACCTTGGGCAAATCACTTACCCTCAATTGCCCTCCAAAAAGAAAAAAAAACATTTAGGTCACATTGTTATCATTTTAAGTGTACATTGAAATTTTTATTTGACCTAGCTTTAAAACTGTAAATTAATTTTGGTTGTATTGCAATTTTGAGAATATTGGCATAACCCATCCATGAGCACTGAATATTCCTCTAGCCATGTATATTGTTTTTTATTGAGTACTTTGAAATATAATCTATTCATTTATTGAGGGTGCTTTGGTAGATTGACTACCCCAATGGTTCATGGACTTTGCAATAATTTTGAATGGGACTTCTATTTCTATTACTACTTCTTGGATTCCATCATTATTGTATAAAAACACTATTGTAAATTGCCCCCCCTCTAATTTCTAATTTCTAATATTACAGTTTTTCCAATTACTTGTAAAAGCGATTTTTAACCTTCATTTTTTTTTGCAATTTTGAATTTCACATTCTTTCACACTCTTTCTTCTCTCTCCCATCACGGAGAAGGTAAGCAATTTGATAAAAGTAACGTGTGTAGTCATGCAAGCATATTTTTCATATTAGTCACGTTGTGAAAGAAATCACAGAGAAAAACCCCAAGAAAAACAAAGAAAGTATGTTTCAATCACATTCAGATTCCATCAGTTCTAGGTGGATAGCATTTTTCCTCGTAGATCCTTTGGAGTTGTTTGGATCTTTGTATAGCTGAGAATAACTAAGTTTCATAATTGATCATTACACAATATTGCTGATACACATACACAGGTATGTTTTTTTTAATTTACTTATTTATTTTTAGTTTATATCATTCAGTTCCACAAGCTTTTGAGTTCCAAATTTTTCCCTCCCCCCTCCCCAAGATGGCATACAATCTGATATTGGCTCTACATATGCATTCATATTACTGTGTACAGTGTTCTCTTGGTTCTGCTCGTTTCACTTTGCATGTAAATCTTTCCAGGTTTTGTTTGTTTTTTTTTGTTGTTGTTGTTTGTTTTGTTTCCTTTTTGGAAGGGGGAAGGTAGGGCAATTGGGATTAAGTGATTTGCCCAAGATCACACCGTTAGTTTTTTGGTCTATGTATTGTGTCTGAGGTCATATTTGAAATCAGGTCCTCCTGACTCCAGGGCTGGCACGCTATTCACTGCTCCACCTAGCTGCCCCTTTTTCCAGGTTTTTCTGAGAGCTTCTTGATCATCATTTCTTATAGCATAATATTATTCCATCACAACCATACACCACAACTTGTTTACCCATTCCCCAATTGATGGGCATCTCCTCAGTTTCCAATTCTTTATCACAATAGAGAGAACTGCTATAAATATTTTTGTACCTATTTTTGTCCTTTTTCTTTGATATCTTTGGGATACAGAACTAGTAATGGATTGCTGGATCAAAAGATTGCACAGTTGTGTGGCCCTTTAAATAGCTTGCAACTTTAATGAAGCTATAAAATTATTCCAACAGACATTTACTAAGTGCCTATTATTAATGTATTAACAATTCCCTAGAACTGCCTAAGAAAGCTATCTTGTCATCAGCAATAGGGATAGTTTGGTCTCCTTTTTGCTTAGATTTACACTGTTCATTTTTTTCTCCTTTCATACTGCTATTGCTAGCATTTTGAGAATTATATCAAGTAATAGGGAGATTGGGATCCTTGATTTACACCCGCATTTTCTGAGAAAGCCTCCGATGTTTTTCCATAGCATATAATAGTTGGTTTGGGCTTTTGGTAGATTTTTTCATCTTAAGAGAGATTCTTCTATGGTTATTCTTTAAAGGTTTCCTTTTTTTTAATATCAAAAATCAGATGTTTTCCTTTGTCAAATGCATTTTATGTGTCTGTCAAGGTATCATGCATTTTTGATGTTTTCATATTTAATATAATTCATTATGTTGATTATTATTGTTAAACCATCCTTTCATTCTTGGTATAATAAATCCAACATGATCACAATTAATGATTTTTTGGACAATTTGCTAAAATTTTAGTCAGTATTTGTCAATGAAATTGGTCTAAATGTCTCTTCCTTTGCTTTATCCTTCCCTGGTTTAGGTATTAGGACTCTATCTTATCAAAGAAATTTGGTAGATTGCTTTGCTTTCTTTGTAGCAAAATTTGTATAATGATAGTCATCATTTCTATGTTTGACAGAATCCTCATGTATTTAAATGTAAATATAAATTATCTTATGCATTTGTAAAAAATTTGTTTTTGCTTTTTTGGGGTAGGGGCAATTGAAGTTAAGTGACTTGCCCAAGGTCACACAGCTAGTAAATGTTGTGTCTGAGGCCCATTTTGAACTCAAGGCCTCCTGACTCCAGGGCCAGTGCTTTATTCACTGTGCCACCTAGCTGCCCCCATTTGTAAAAATGTTAATGATTATGTTGATGACGGTTTTCTTTTTCTCTAGGTGATCTTTGTATACTTTTGGGTAGACCAGTCTTTTCTATATTCAGAAATTCTTGGTGCTTTTCTTGTGTTATTCCTTGCATTATATGTAGAATTCAGATTTTCATTAATTTGTCATATCTTTCTAGGAGGACCACGATCCTGATGCTGTCTTTCTTCATCCTTTAAGTTCATTGTGATTTGCCTGTATAAAAATCACGTGGTACTTTTGGAAGGGTGAGAGGTAGGTGAAAATGTCCTACTAGATCCAACCCTCCCTCCATTGGAAACAGTAATTGATTGACCAGTATGGGACCAGTTTTCAGATAAGATGTATGATTGTTGGAGATAAATAATTGCAAGCAAAACAAAACAAAACAAAAACCCTCTGTGCATCCATTTTCTTTTTTGTTTGTTTGTTTTTGTTTTGCTTTTTGGAGGGGAAAGGCAAGGCAATTGGGGTGAAGTGACTTGCCCAAGGTCATACAGCTAGTAAGTGTTAAGTGTCTGAGGCCAGATTTGATTTGAACTCAGGTCCTCCTAACTCCAGGGCCAGTGCTCTTCACATGCATTTTAAAATTTGACTATTTTTTTCAAAGTTTTAATTTATTTATTTTTAGCTTTCAACATTTATTTCCACAAGATTTTGAGTTACAATTTTTTCTCTCCCTGTCTTTCCCCTACCCCCACCCCAAAAATAGCAAGCCTACTGAATACCCCTTCCACAATCTGTTCTCTCTTACATTTTCCCCTTCAACCTCCTAACTTTCTAGTAGGGCAAGATGGGTTTCTATACCCCACTACCTGTACATCTTATTTCCCAGTTTCATGTAAAAAAAAAACTAATTTTTTAAACATTTGTCTTAAAAAGTTTGAGTTCCATAATTTTTTCACTTCTTTCCTCCTCACCCACCCCAAATGGGAAGATAAGCAATTCAATATAGATTGTATACATGTGTAGTTACCCAAATCATTTTCATCATAGTTATATTGTGAAAGACTAACTATATTTCCCTCCATCTTATCCTGCCCCCCACTCACTCTATTTTCTCCTTTGATCCTATCCCTTTTCAAAAATGTTTACTTCTAACTACCCTCTCCCCCAATCTGCCCTCCCTTCTATCCTCTCCCCCCTTATCCCCTACCACCCTGTTTTCCTGTAGGGTAAGATGCCCAATTGAGTGTGCATGTTATTCCCTCCTTAGGCCTAATTCAATGAGAATCAGGTTGGCCCATTCCCTTTCACCTTCCTGCTCTTGCCCTCCATTGTAACAATTTTCTCTTGCCTGTTTTATATGAGATAATTCACCGTAATCTATTGCTCCCTTTCTTATTCTCCCAATAAATTCCTCTCTCACCTCTTAATTTTATTTTTTATATCACCCCTTCATATTCAACTCATCCTGTGCCCTCTGTGTATGTATACATGAAAATACAAATGCCCACCCTCACATATATTTATATACATATACATCCTCCTAAACATACATATACATATACATATATATATATACATATTCCCTTCAGCTATCCTCATACTAAGAAAAGTCTTATGAGTTGCAATTTTCATTTTTCCATGTAGGAATGTAAATTGTTCAACTTTAATAAATTCATTATGATTCCTTTTTCTTGTTTACCTTCTCTTGCTTCTTGTATTTGAAAATTAAATTTTCTTTTCAACTCAGTTTTTTTCATCAAGAATGTTTGAAAGTCCTCTATTTCATTGAATGACCATATTTTTCCCTGCAGCATTTTACTCGGTTTTGCTGGGTAGGTGATTCTTGGTTTTAGCCCTCTATCCTTTGACCTATGGAATAACATATTCCAAGCCCTTTGACCCCTTACTGTAGAAGCTTCTAGGTCTTGTGTTATACTGATTGTGTTTCCACAATACTCAAATGTTTCTTCCTGACTGTTTGCCATATTTTCTCCTTTACTGGGAACTCTGGAATTTGTATATAATATTTTAAGGAGTTTTCTTTTGGGGATTTTTTTAAAGAGGAGATTGGTGAATTCTTTCAATTTCTATTTTGACCTCTGGTTCTAGAATATCAGGGCAATTTTGCTTGATAATTTCTTGAAAGACGATGTCTAGACTCTTTTTTTGATCATGGCTCTCAGGTAGACCTATAATTTTTAAATTATCTCTCTTGAATCTATTTTCTAGGTCAGTGGTTTTTCCAATGACATATTTCACATTGCCTTCTATTTTTTTATTTGTTTGGATCTGTTTTATAGTATCTTGATTTCTCATAAAGTCGTTAGCTTCCAGTTGCTCCAGTCTAATTTTGAAGGAGTTATTCTCTTCAGTGAGTTTTTGAAATTTCTTTTCCATCTGGCAAATTTGGCTTTTTAAAGCATTCTTCTGCTCATTGGCTTTTTGGGCCTTTTTTGCCATTTGAGTTAGTCTATTTTTAAGGTATTATTTTCTTCAATGTATTTTTGGGTCTCCTTTAGCAGGCTGTTGACTTGCTTTTCATGATTTTCTTGCATCATTCTTATTTCTCTTTCCAATTTTTCCTCCACTTCTCTTACTTGATTTTCAAAATCCTTCCTGAGCTCCTCCATGGCCTGAAACCAATTCATATTTTCATTGGAGGCTTTTGATGAAGGAGTTCTGACTTCATTATCTTCCTACTGCTCCATGCCTTGATCCTTTTGTCCCAAGAAAAAAGGATTGTATGATCTGATTGTGCTTCTGTTGCTTGCTCATATTGGCAGCCAATTGCTTGACTTTTGAGCTCTTTGCCGTGGTAGAACTCTGTTTCCAGAATAGAGAGAGCTATGTCCCAAATCGCTGGGATTTTTGCAGCTGCTGAAGCTGTTGTATGGGTGCCCTCTCTACAGCCCTCAAATTCTCTGGCTCAACTGGTCACACACTCCAGAACCACCACCCAAGACTGCGATCTGGATACAAGGAGGTCGAGGCAAAAGAAATCACCCTGTGAATGGTTTCTTGGTCCCCCTACAATCTGCAGGCCAGGAGCACTGTAGGCATCCCCACAGCAGCAGCTGGAGCCACTATGTCTCCTCTGCTTCTCACTCTGGGGGCAGGAGCTGGACCAAGCTCCCCCTGTTCCCAAAATAGTTCCACACTGACCTTTTAGTTTGTCTTTGGCATTTGTGGATTGAGATGCCTGGAAACCTCTACAACTGCTGGTGATTCATTCTCATGATGTCCTCTCCAACCACCAAGGCTGGTTGGGGCCACCCTGGGGCTAAAACCATGGCTCAGGAGGGACTGTGCTCCTCTCCCAGAGTGCTGCAGTGGACATCTGCCGTCAGCCTGCCAGGCTTCCTTCAGTGGCAGATTTGTTTCTCTCTGTCAGTTTGTGGGTTCAGCAGCTCTAAAGTTTGTTTAGTCATTTTTTATATGTATTGGAGGAGGTGGAAGCCAGAGCTGCACAAAAGTCCTGTTTCTACTCTGCCATCTTGGCTCCACCCCCTGACTGATTTTCAGATGAGCATAACCTATGTGCTTAGCTATTCCAGGATGGCTAAACATCAAAAACAATATGATCAGAATTGTCCCAGGAATTCAAGTCTGGTCTGGAGGCTGCAGGCACTCTTCTACTCTCCATCCTTGATCACGAGGACATTTGTCTTTTTTCAGTCCTGCAGGATTTTTTCTCTTCTCCATTGTCAGAGGTCCCTGACTGGGTCTCAGCAATCCCACCTACCCATTCTTCCAGGATGCAAAGATGAGATTCATCTGGGTCAGGTGACCTGCATTCATCCAGGGCAGCTACAGGTGGTTGCACCATCACCTCAGTTATATTGGATGTCACCTCCCTATAACTAGTTCAATTATGTCATTTCTCCTGCAGAGGTCACTCTTACTCCTTTGCAGAACAACCAAAAGACAAATGAGGCTGGATAAGTTCTGCTTTCTTCTGCCTGTTATCAGTTATTATCATCCTCCCCACCTCAAGAAGACCACCTGTCTCTTTCTGGATCCTTCTCTCTTAACCTCCCCCATCAGAAAATGGGTTGTCCTTAGATTTCCTGAATGACTTCAAATGGTTTGGAGATTTGGCATTCCAGACCTCATGTTTCCATCTTCTCTACACATGGGAGGAAAAACGGCTACTCCAAAGACAAGCAGTCTGAGGAGTGTCCAAGAGCACCGCCCTCAGTGCCCAGCAGAAAGTTTCAGACGCTGAAGAGGAACTTCAGGAAGGCTCCACAATGGGATAGAAAGGAGTAAGAAGTAATCCTTCATTACATGTGCTCCCTAAGCTTGAAGGCATTTTCCTCAGAAATTTATGAACTTGTAGGATTGAGTGTCCCAGACCCCAGGCTCTGATAGTAGAGTTTTCCCCTGATTGATTTTAAAATTGGGCCTTCAGGTCACTTTGCACCAAGAAAGCACAGGAATTTTTTAGATCTCTCATGCTATCTTTC
The DNA here is from genome assembly GCF_028583685.1 of Petaurus breviceps papuanus. Lineage (NCBI taxonomy): Eukaryota > Metazoa > Chordata > Mammalia > Diprotodontia > Petauridae > Petaurus > Petaurus breviceps. The sequence goes on from NW_027185797.1 coordinate 37,944,598, forward strand.
CTCTTCTTTCCTCTGGTTTATCCTCCTCTCCTTTTATCTCCTCTGCTGTCCTTTCTCTCCCTCTCTCTCTCTCTCTCTCTCTCTCTCTCTCTCTCTCTCTCTCTCTCCCATTTTATGTCTCTCTCCCTCATGTATCTTCCTCATTATTGAGGTAAAATTGTCCCCTCAATAATTAGCAATGATCTTCTAATTGTCTTCTAATTGTCTAATTGATCTTCTAATTGTCAACTTAATCTTCCCAGTCTGCACTTCTTGGCAACATTAGACACTATGGATCAGCCTTTCCTCTAAATGCTCTCTTCAGTCTGAGTTTTCATGGCACTGCTCTCTCAGGTCTCTTTATACCAGTATATCTGATCTTTCTCAGTCTGCTTTGCTGGATCTTCCTCTATTTCATAACCACTAATCATGAGCAGCCCCACTCCTTGACCCTCCTCTCATTACTCTCCACTCTGTATCACTTGATTGTCTCATCAGCTCTCATGGGTTCAATAATCATACCATATATGTCCATCCTGACCCAGATATTTCCTCTTTTAAGGTTCCTCTCATCTTTGACACTCCAAGTTCTGAGGTCCCTCCTAATTCTGAATTTTTTTTTGAAGTTCCCTCCTAGCATTCACTATCTGAAGTCTGGTCCTGGTGAGGTCCCTGGTGGGCAGCACAGACAGAGAGTGGCTCCATGCAAAGGAGGCAGCCAGCCTCCTCAACTTGGGCCCAGGAAACATTGACCTTGGACTCTATTCTTTGGCTGTCTTTCAGCCTTTATGGTCTGTGGTCACTCATTTCTTTCTTCATGGGTCTTTCATTTCTCCCTCTCCCTGTCTCTTGGCATGGACAACCTGGGAGTCTTCTCCCTTCTATGCTTCCCAGCCCTTCCCACACACACAGCCCTCCAGCCTGATCAGGGTTGCCCTTGTCCTTATATTGGACAGGGTAAACCCTGCCTGGCTCAGTTGGAGCATTCAGACTCTAAGGAGATCTGGGCTACAGGTGTCCTGGGGCCACATACTGGAAAGCTTAGAATGTTCCTCTTAAGAGTTCCAAGCCAAAACCTAATTTTTCACCACTACCCAGAACTATGGGGAAATCTGCATTTCCTCCTCCCAGCTTCCCCTTTACACTGAATCTTTGTCATTGAATGGCTATGGGGACTCATGGACTCAAGGGAGTCGTGAATCATTTAGCATTTCCAGACAGAGCATATCTCTCTACTGGGTCAGAGATGCTGCTGCTGCTGCCCTTGATATTCCAGACTTTGGGGGGTGAGTGGGGTAAAGGCTGGTGTTGGGATGGTCAAGGTATCCCCCCAAGAGTCTGGGGGTGGGGGCAGTGGGGAGACCAGAGGCCTTGGAGCCAGAAGACATTCCCCATCCTTCTGTCTCTGCCTCTGCCTCTAGTTGGGAGCTCTTTGGCCAAGTCAGCTAAATCCCTTTGGGCCTCAGTTTCCTCATCAGGACATGAAGGAATTGAAGTAAATGATCTTTAAGGTTCTTACCTGCTTTGAAGGCTGATGTTCTGAGTTCTCTTCCCTTTTAAGTGATCTCTGTTCTGTGGTTGTTTCTCATGTGCTTCTTTCCATGTTCATGCTGTGATACCCTCTGTTCTGAGCTCTCTTCCTGCTTTAAGAATGGTGCCCATATCACTGGAAGTGTCCTGATTAGTGATGCCTGAGTATCTTTCTGTCCACAGGGTCCCTGTCCCAGATGCCCGGGTATAAGCTGGAGGTCCCGGAAGCAGTGACAGTACAAGAGGGACTGTGCATCCAGGTCCCCTGCTCTTTCTCCTACCCTTCAGATCTCCAATTCTATTATTCCGAGGCTTTTGGTTCATGGTTCAAGGAGGGATCCAACACTGACAGCGACAAACCAGTGGCGACAAATGACCCAAAGCGGGAGGTGCAGGAAAAGACCAAAGATCGATTCCATCTTATTGGGGACCCTCTGAAGAACAACTGCTCCCTGAGAATCGTGGGTGTACAGAAAGAGGACAGTGGGCAGTACTTCTTCCGGATAGAGAGAGGACTGAATTTGAAATTCAATTACCTAGATTATATGGTTAATGTGAGTGTGAAAGGTAAGAACCTTAGTGACAGGGAAGGGATGTAGGCCATGGGATAGAGGGAGCTTCCAAAGAATCACTGGCAAGTGGGGTCCTTCATGCTCTGTGTCTTAAGGGGAGGGCAGACCACAGGAAGATGTATTGCTCCAGTTAGCACCAGTGGCCAGGGGAGAGTATAGAAGGTATAAGACCTGGAACAGAGGGATTCACTATGGTTTCCTGTCTTTGGAGAAACAGGGCATGAGACACAGCTAAATGACTCAGGATATGGCAATGACTTTGGTGATCCTGTGAGTCAGAGATAGAGTTAGCGATATTGGGAGAGGGATGGATATCTAGGTTACAGAGGAGAGCATGAAAGCCCGCATGGTGGAGACCATATTGTGGGCTCCTATCTGCAGAAACAAGGTCCCCTAGGCATCAGTGAGTAGCTCACCATGGGATGATGTAGGAAGGACAGAGCTGCCATCTTGGAAGGGGCATCCCATTGGCAGGGGAACCTAGAGATATATCAGGAATGGTCTTGAGGTTATTAATCAAGGTTGGTGGTAGCTGTCTGAGGTCTGGTTCATGTTCTTTCCCCCCAGATCTGACAGAGAAGCCAGACGTCTACATTCCAGGGACCTTGGAGCCTGGACACCTGGTGAAAGTGATTTGTGTTGCTCCCTCAGTCTTTGAGTGTGGGAAACCTCCCATTTTCTCTTGGACAGGGGCTATCCTCTCTCCCCTGGAATTCCAAAGAGAAACTCTCTATGTCTCTGAGCTGACCCTCACTCCAAGGCCCCAGGACCATGGCTCTAATCTTACTTGTCAAGTGACTGTCCCTGGGGCCAGAGTAAGCCTTGAGAGAACTGTTCGACTTAATGTTACCTGTGAGTATTTGGGGCCAGGACACTTGGATCTGAAAACACAGGTGCTTTGTGGATGGAGGAGGGGAAGTCTCAGACTGGGAAACAGAGTACCAGACATGTCTAGAAAGTTTAGATCCTCAATAGGGCAAATAAGCCCCTGACATTTTACAGAGAGCAAAGCTACAGCAAAAGTGTCTGAGACTGGATGTGAACCCAGTTCCTCCTGACTCCAGGGCTGGCACTCTATCTACTATGCTACCTAGCTGACCAAACGACATGTCCCTTGGAGAGTCTTACATATCTAATCCTTTTTCTCTACAGATAGTAATGGTATTCTCACATTCTCTAAAGGGATCCTTCTGGGAGCTGGGATCATGGCCCTTCTTGCCCTATGTTTCATTCTGGCACTGTGAGTGAAGCGACTGGCATTGGAGCTGGGATTGGAAGTGGGAGGGAAGGTCTATCTCAATGGTGGGAGTGGAGGGTCATGTCACAATGTTGGGCTCCTTCCTTCAGTGTGAAGCTTCTGAGGAAGAAGCAAGTAAAGGACTCAGATCCCCTGGACAGCAAGGAAGTGCCTGATGCCAACGAGGTCTCTAGAGGAGTCCCTTTGGTGAGTGACTTGACCATGGTCCTGAAATGCCATTCCAACCTTCCAAAACATAGGGCAGCTAGAAATGATTCAAAAATGGTTTCTGCCACTTATAGGCCATGAGGAGGGACTGGTCTTTGCCCTGGTCAGTGGATTTCAGACATGGTCTTTCCCCTCTCAGCCTCAGTTTTCTAATTTTTTAAAGAAGGATCTGGGCCAGTTTCAGTTCAAGTACTATTTTTAAAAAGTCTTCTCTTTGCAAATTTCAGGCAGCACTGAGTACTCTGGGAAGGTGGTCAGGGATACTTGGTTTGAAGTACTGCTTGTGACTTCTACTGGCCTTCTGTCCTGTGTGTTCTGTTGTTGTTCAGTCATTTTGGTGATGTCCAACTCTTCATGATTCCATTTGGGGTTTTCTTGGCAAAGAAACTAGGAGTGGGTCACAATTTATTTCTCCAGTTCATATTACAAATAAGGAAACCAAGGCAAACAAAGTTAAGTGACTTGCCCAGGGTCACACAGCTATTCAATGTCTAAGGCAACATTTGAACTCAGGTCTTCCTGCCTCCAGGCCCAGCATTCTATGCACTGTGCCACCTAGCTGCTCTATGCTGATGAATGGTGTAGTCAACATTAATGAAATAACAGATTGGGTCAAAAAGAAACATAGTACCAAGTGCTGTGCTTGCTGCTTGAGAGAAAATGACTATGAAATAGTCCTTATCTTCATAGAACTTATATTCTTCTGTGGGGCTGGGGCCGGAGGGGAGAGGACAACATGAACCAAAAAAGATGAAATATGTTACATCATATATTGTTCACATAATAGTAATTTTGCAGGGAGAGCTAACTACTGGGGCAGGCATCAAGAATAATTTCCTGTAGGACATAGCTTCTGAATTGGGTTGATGTTGCCCAGTCATTTTTCAGTGGTATCTGACTCTTCATGACCCCATTTGGGGTTTTCCTGGTAAAGAAACTGGAATAGTTCTCAATTTCCTTCTCTAGCTCATTTTACTGATGAGGACACTGAGGCAAATAGGGTTAAGTGACTTGGCCAGGGTCACACAGCTATTCGGTGTCTGAAGTCAGATTTGAACTCAGACTCATCTTCCTGGTTCCCAGCCCAGTGCTCTATCCACTGTGCCACCAGCTGCCCATAAAGTGAACTAGGGAATTCCTAAAGGCACAGTTGAGTAACCAGAGTGAATGCCTTTCAGGCATGTACACTGCCTCTGCAAAGGTACAGAGGCTGGACGTGAAATGTTGTAAAAAGACAATAACTTAAGGGTCATTTTGCTTAGAATAACAAGTGCTTAAGGAGGAATGTTTTTGTGAGCCTTGAAACAAAGTCTGTAGCTAGATTGCTAAGGGCTTTTAAATGAGAAATAGAGGAGTTTCTACCAACATCTAAGATATTGTAAGCCAGTCAGTTAAACACCTACCTTGTACCAAACACCATGCTAAAGTCTGGGGATACAAAGTAAGGCAAAAAACAATCCCTGCCCTTGAGAGTTTTTGTTCAAATGTGGGAGATGATGCATAAAAAGAAGTTGAAAAGTGGTGGAGGGAGGTACCCAAAGTCCTGCAGCCAGGTGGGCAAGAGTGACATGGCTACTCTTCCCCTCTTAAGTCGGGGAGGTAGTTGGAGTTCTCCAATGTCCTCCCTCCACTCCGCCCTCAGAAAGAGCTGGGCTCCAAGGGACTTACTGATGATGCACAATTTTGAGAATTGATGTAATCTTGCATTGCAACAAGGAGTTTCTGGAGACCATGAGGAAGTCCAGGAGAGCATTCAGTTGGGAAATGATGTGAGGGCTTTCCTGGGTGCCCTGCTTAAAAGGAGGATCTTTGACAAGTTCTGCAAGGTCACCCTGCATCTTCTCCAGTCATGGGGAGAAAGGGACTGTAGAGGCAGGAGGGTTGAGGAGGTCAGTGAATAAACATTCATTAAGCCCTTATGATGTGTCAGTCATTAAGTTAAGCAGTGGGCACAGAAAGACAAAAGGAAAAGAGCCTGTTCTCTGCCCTCAAATATTTACATTCTTTGGGAAGACAAAATGCACGCATACAAGTATGTATGGAATACACACATAATGAGTACAAGGAGGTTATGGAAGAGTGGGCACAAGTGGCTGAGGCACCAGGCAAGGTTTTGTGGAGAGGAGAGTCCTTGATTTGGGTTTTGAAGGAACCAGAGATTCCAAGGGGATGGTGGTGCCCTTGGCAGTGATGGAGAAGGTCAAGGGAGAGGGGATATGGGGTCTGCTATATAATGAGTTTTGTTTTGGATAAACAGAGTTTGAGATGGATACAGGACGCCCAATTGGGAAAATCTAATACAAAATAGATGATGTAGGACTAGGGTAACAGATAATTTTGGGCTGAATACATGAGACATCCAAGAATCCTTAGTGTAGTTTAAAGGTATCAAAAATCAAACAATCTTCAAAGTGCACTAAAACTTTTGGTACATGCTGTATAGATCTGACTTTAGATGGTAATTCAAGCCATGGGAACTGATGAAATCACCAAATGAGAGACTGTCAAGAAAAGAGAAGAGGGACCAGGAGAGACTCTTTGGGGCTGCCCACATTCAGGAGGTGTGACATAGACAAAAAATCAGCCAAGATGATGGAGTAGGAACAATAAGACAGGTTCAAGAACACAGAGGGCAGAGAGTGTCTAGGAGAAGATGGTGGTTAGCAGCATCAAAACTGCAGAAATGGCAAGGAAGGTGAGAATAGAGAGAAGCCATTCTATTGTGTAATAAGCTGGTGACTTTGGAGAGAGAAATTTCAATTGAGGAATGAGGTCAGAAGACAGATCGGTGAGAGTCAACAAGAGAGGGGGAGAAGAGGAAGTGTTGGCGAGTTCCTTTTCCTTTTGAGGTTTCAATTTTGTCAACTGCAGCATAGGGAGCTGGGAGTAGCTGGTCCCTCATTTCCCTGAGAGTCTTTGTTCCTTGGCCCTGGTCATACCCTTCCAGTGAGAATTCTCCCCATCTGCAAGGCTCTGAATCAAGACAGTCCTTGTTTCATGGCCTCTTGCCTTCAGGAAATTCATTTCTATAACAGGGTTCATAAGATTGGAGCTCTAAGGGTAGAAGTAACCCCAGAAATAAATTCATCTAAGTCCCTAGTTTCACAGATCATGAAACTAAAGTCCAAGAAACAGGAAGTGTTTCTGAGACCACTTTGGGACTGAGAAAATGTAAATCAATTACATGTTCTTTGATCCCATGTCTAGTATTCTTTACAAGACATCACCAGACCTCCTGATATGGGGTGAAAAGGCCCTAAAACATCAACTGGACTAATTCACTTCTTTTTTATAGAGAATGAAGCTGAGGTCCAGGGAAGGAAAGAGACTCCCCCAAGGTCACACACTCTTCATACACTTGAGTTGGAAGGGATCTTAGAGAAATTATTTTACAGAGGGACAAATTGAGGTTCAAAGAGGGGAAAAAAGACACTCCCAAGGTCACATAGTCAGTCCCTGGCAAAACCTTAGAAGTGACCTAGTACAACCTCACTGAGCCCCAGAAGAAGGAAGGAACTTACCCAAAGAGCTTAGAGTTTTCCCCAAAAAGGAAAAGAGACTTACCTAAGGTCACACACTAACATCAGAAAAGCTGTAATTTGGCAGAGTGGGCTGGTTGTGGAATCATGAGGAGGGTTCAAAATCAACTTCTGACACTTAAAGCAATTGACCCTGGGCAAGTCACTTCATGTCTCTCAGCCTCATTGTACCCATATGTAAAATGGGATCCTAGTATCCTTCACACCTGCTTCACAGGGTTATTTTGGGACCCCAATGGAACAAGATCTGCTAATCACTTAGCAGTATTTAAAGGGCTAAGTACACCAAATTTACATCAGCAGGGGGAAACTGAGGCCCCAGTAGGGGGCCTCCTCAAAGCTCCCCCATTGACTAATAGCCACAGGTTGGATTCAAAACCATATTTTCTGACTCCATGCTTATGGCTTTCCCTTCCTTGTATGTCACTTTGGGCCCCACCATCACCTCACCCCAACCTTGTAAAGATCAAAATTTGGCTGGTAGATCATATGCATAAGCAAACAGCACTAAGAGAAAGGCTCCTGACCAAAAGCCAAGAAGCCTCCTTTTCAAACCATGATTGGTTCTTCTGGGTCAGGCCAAGATCCTCAACATCCTGGCCTCATGCTGGATTCTTGTTTTTTCATTCCTATAGGATCAACCCCGGGGTCCCAGCTTGCCCCTGTCTGGCCCAGCCACCCAAGAACCCTCAGAAGAGATTCACTATGCATCCCTTAACTTCAGAAAAATCAGTCCTTGAAACATCCTCGAGAGTCAGAAGCCAGAGAATCAAGATGCCCAAGACCAGTATTCAGAGATTGTTTCAGTGAGGTGTCATCTGGGACTCATGGGGTGGGAAGTCAAGTAAAGAAGATAAAACCTAATTCTGTTCCTGGAAGGAGCTCACTCTGTCTGGAGACCCACTCCTCAAGCCCTTCCTTGATCTGCCCTATGACATTGAGATACCATGGCAACAGAGTCCCTTTTCCTTTTGCCTAGTCCCAGGAGACAAAGGAGTAGGCTGCAATCGAGGCATTTTCCAAGATGTCATGTCCTGTTCTCACTAGGGTACCTGTCCAGAGGGCAAAAGCACTGTTATATCAATCAGAGGATCATAGAGTATAGAATTTCAGTGTTGGGGGTTGTGTATCCCTGTGGAACACATGCTCTGGCACTACCATTCCAATTCCCACTTGCATTCAGTTGGGTCCCCAGTGAATGGCTACTCCATCCTCTCATATTCCTGATGGATTGGAGTTGTTTTATTTTCCTTCCTTCCTTCCTTCCTTCCTTCCTTCCTTCCTTCCTTCCTTCCTTCCTTCCTTCCTTCCTTCCTTCCTTCTTCCTTCCTTCCTTCTTTCCTTCCTTCCTTCTTTCCTTCCTTCCTTCCTTCCTTCCTTCTTTCTTTCCTTTTTTCCTTTCTTCCTTTTCTCTCTTCTTCCTTCTGTCTTTATTTACTCAAAGCATACAGACTTTTTTTTCAGCCCAAAGTCTCCCTCTAATTCAGTAAACATTTATTATTACTATGTGCCAGGAGCTGTCCTAAGTTCTGGCGATATTATCAACAAAAAGAAAGACAATTTCAATACTCAAAGATCTTACAAACTAAAGTGTGGGGACAAGGCACAAAAGGGGACAGGAAAGAGTGGGGAAGGGAGATAGGGAAAGGACACCAGTCAGTATCTTGTTCTGTGGAATGAAAACCAGACAGGGCAGCAGATCAATGTGGAGTGAGCTGAGTCCAATTTCTGCCCTCTACAAAGGAAGCCATTGGAGGAGTTTGGTATTCTGCTCTCCAGGCTTGATCAGAAGGAAGAAGAGGCTAAGGGAGGTGGTGTCAGTCAAGGCTTCATTGAGCAGCATGGTAGTGAGTTTAGAAGTAATGAGCTTATCCTGGGAAGGGCATCTTGTTCTGTGAAATTGAAACCAATCCAGGAAAGAGATCCCCCACCCAATAAGAAGGCAAGAAAAGGAAAATCTGTTACAAATAAGTATTATCATGTAAAACAATTACCAAGAAAAGAAAGAAATAGAAAAAATCTGCTTTAGTCTGCACAGAGTCCATTAACTCTCTTTCTGGAGATAGCATATTTCATCATGAGTTCTTGGGTTATTGTGTTGATCAGAGTTAAGTCTTTTTATAGTTGATTATCATTACAATGTTGCTGATACTGTGTAGATTGTTTTCATTCTGCTCACTTCACTTTGCAACAATTCATGTCAGTCTTCCCAGGCTTCTCTAAAACCATCCACTTCATTAGTTTTTACAGTATAACTGTATTCCATCATATTCATATATCACAACTCATTCAGTCATTTCGCAATTGATGGGCATGCACTTAGTTTCAAATTCTTCCTGCCACTCTTAGTTGAAATACCTTTAGATGGTTCAAAGAAATGTCCAGTCTTTGGTTACACCTAATTCTGGTTGATTCAATCAAGAAAAATTATTTCCTGATAATGGCCATTACTTTTAAATAGGAGTTGAGTTATCAGGGGATCTCTACCTTTATATTTAGACCATAAACCCTAAAAGATGAGAGGGACCTTACATTATAGAATTCACATCTGCAAGGGCAAGGCCTCTGAGAATCCAAAATGTAAGAGTGATGAGGGACCTTAGGATGTAGAATATCAGAGTTGGGATACCCCTCAGAATAGTTATGTCAGATTTGGAAGATTCCTTTGAACATACAATTGGAGAGCTGGGAGGGCCCTTGGAGACCAGTTAGTACATCACATCAATTTCACAAAATTACACATAAGTTGGAAGGGATTTCAGAAGTCATGCCATCCAAACTGCTTAATTGAATATGAATCCCATCCAAAATATTCCCTTCAAATATTAAGGCAGATTTTGGCTGAACACATCCAGTGAGCGTGGAAACAACTTCTTTCCAAGGTGGTGACTTTCACTTTTAGATGACTATTTGTTTTTCCTAACATTAATCAGTCAGCCAGTCAACAAACAACAAACATTTGTTTATCAAGCACATACTAGGGAATGTGATTGGTGTCAGGGATACAAAGACATCCACAAAGCAGTCTTCTCTCTTAAGGACCTTTCACGTGTGACAATATGTACTCATGTAAGTGTAGCATCACCCTTTGTATTCCCTCCCCAGATCCACAGTGACACTAATCAGGTTGGATGCCCAGAATGAGCAGCTGTACTGCTTTCAGTGTTCTAGGAGGAACCTGTGGCTGCCCATCCTCTTGACACTATAGCTCAGAAGCCCCCACTAACATGCTCTTTACAATCAGTCTGTAGCCCCAGTTCTTCAGCAAGGGTGTTTATTCAAATAACATAGCAATAATAGTAGTTGCAATTCCCTCTCCAAACCTTGGGCATAACATATGTAACTTATATATTATATTGCTTGCTATCTCTGGAAGAAAAGAGGGGATCAAGGGAAGGAAAAATGCTTGAAACTTAAAATCTTATAAAAATGAATGTTGAACACTGTCTTTACATGTAAATGGAAAAGAGAAAATTTTATTTATAAGAAAAAAACTTGGGCACAATTTCCCACAAATTTACTTAAAATTGATGAGGGGAATATAATGTTAATGGGTTAGGAAGATCTTCCCCATCCATTAATAGGCCTTTGTGACCTGCTATGAGCTCTGGCCCTTCTCAAAGCTGTGATTCATCCTGAGTCACAGACCCTGTTGGGGGAGGAAAACTTGCTTAGGGGAAGCTTGCTTGTAGGAAGGCTTTAACATCTTTTGGCAATTTCTAGTTAGGCACTGAGTCATGAGTGTTGTGATGCCTTCTGGCTCTATGAAGTAGATAGATAGATAGATAGATAGATAGATAGATAGATAGATAGAT
>NW_027185797.1:37958007-37959571 GCF_028583685.1 Petaurus breviceps papuanus
TCAATATCTCCAAGCTATGCCTGTAGAAATTATCTGAGACACAAGCCCAGCCCTCTATCAACAGTGTCATGTAGCCACCTCAATGATAAAAACAGAAAGAAAAATAACCACAACATATTAAAAAATGATGATCAAAAGTTTCAAAGAACAAGGCAGTCACAAAGAAGAGACAAGACACTTCTCTCATTCCTTTGCAAGGACAGGGCAACCACAGATGGAGTGCACTGCAGTTGTTGTCAGATTTTTTTCCAAGTCGTTCACCATTTTTGCAGATAGTTTTCCCATATTATTCTTTTTTCTTTAATATAGATTGTCATTAGGGTTGACCCTCCCTGAGAAAGTAGGGGAAGAGACATACTGGAAAATTGGACAATAAAAAAGATATCAGACGACATTTATTTTCTTAATGCTGAAATAAAGAAATTGGAAAGAACAGAAGTTGACATGGAGATACAAAAAGCAGGACAGCTTTAAAATATGCGACTCCTGATTTTTTTTAAAGCAATTGGGATTAAGAAACTTGCACAAGGTTACACAGACAGTTATTTTGTGTGGGTGTTAAGTATCTGAGGCCTGAACCGATCTCGGATCTCCCAACTCTGGGGTCAGCACTCTTATTCAGTGTGCCACCTAGCCGTCCCATAACATAGTCCAATTTTTTTTTTTTACTTTTTGGAGGGCAATTGGGGTTAAGTGACTTGTCCAAGGTCACACAGCTAGTAAGTGTTAAGTGTCTGAGGTGGGATTTTAACTCAGGTCCTCCTGACTCCAGGGCCAGTGCTCAATTCACTGTGCCACCTAGCCACCCCGATTCCTGATTTTTAATGCAAGCTGTTTCATATACAATCTTGTTCTGTTCTGTATATATGAAAATGTTCCTATCTATAAATATCACAATGTGAATGCTCATATTTATAAACAACAAAATCCCCCCCAAAACTAAAAATTTTTAAAAGAAAAGTCATGAACATTTCAATTTGATGAAATTCAAATAAACATTGGTTTATTATCTATGAGACCCTATACTCACATCGGATGAAAAAAGATAAGAAATGGTCCAGTCCCTGTATTCAAGGAGCAGACATTCTGCTGTGGGTAGGAGAATTGGGGCCTACAGAACCTCTGCAAATAAAGGCAGAATAAGGTGGCAAGATGGAGCAAAAGAATCATCCATCAAAGTGCTTTGGGAAAAGTTTGGCAGGAGGGGAGATTGTCTGGGACCTGGTTTCAGAAGTGGCTTGCTTGTGGCAGGAGGCAGTGACCTAGTTGGAGCCTTGAAGGAAGAGGTTTTCTAAAGAACAAAGCTGAGGAGGGAAAAAGGAATAATGCCACCAACAGATGGATGTAGGAGGTGCAGACCAGGTGACAGCACATTATCTTTGACCCAGTGACTGGCCAGCTGCTCTCAGACATGGCTGTCCACTGAGGGCTAAGTGAAGCCCAAGGCTGTTCTCTTCTCTTGCTGAAGCCATCTCCAGGCTCAACATTGCACATACAGGCAAAGTGACCACAGGCAAATCACTGCCTCTCTAGCCCTCAGTTTCTTCAACTGTAATGTGAGGAG
>NW_027185797.1:37959581-37977390 GCF_028583685.1 Petaurus breviceps papuanus
TGGCCCCCACATGTCTCCATTCTCTGTCCTCATTCCATCCTTGGCTCAGGTCTGAAGACAAGGGGAGGGGTGGGGGGATTTTCAGGTGCCTTGATTATTCACATTTTATCCTTAATGATTTCTCCTCCTGTAAAAGGAACCCAGTTCCACTCTCAGAGAAGGAGCTCTGGTAGTAAGGCAGGCACTAGGGAGCAAGGGTGGTGGCTCTCATTTCATCCTTGAAAGGGAGAAGCTGAGATTGAGGGGACTGGGGACCTAGATCCCAAGGTCAAATAGGGAGGAGGTAGACATACCTGCTATAATAGAGGTAGGTGAAACCGTAGGTGAGGAGGAAGCCAATTCCCATGAGGACCCCTCGGAGCAGGGTCAGTAGCAGAGGCCAGGAGCTTTTCTCTTCCCCTAAAAGGAGGCAAAGGAGACAAAAATTAGGGCAGGGATCCAAGGGACAATCCCTGATTCTAAGGTCTTCTCTCAGGCCCTCATCTCTGCAACCACACAGATTTCCACCATCAGATTTCCTAACCCCTATTCTCTCCATGGGCAGATCAAACCTCTGTATTGTCTTAGGGGAGATATCTTGCCTCCCAGAACTCACCAACCATCACGACCTGGACAGTTCTCTCTAGGCTTACTCTGGTCCCAGGGACAGTCACTTGACAGGTAAGATTAAAGCCATGATCCTTAGGCCTTGGGGTGAGGGTCAGCTCAGAGAAATGGAGAGTTTCTCTGCTGGTTCCTAGGGAAGAGAGGAGAGCCCCTGTCCAAGAGAAAACAGGGGGTTTTCCACAGGCAAAGACTGAGGGAACAACACAAATTGCTTTCACCAGGTGTCCAGGCTCCAAGGTCCCTGGAATGTGGATGTCTAGCTTCTCTGTCAGATCTGAGGAGAAAGAAAATGAACAAGACCTCAGATAAGGGACCTCCAACCTTAACTAATAACCTCAAGACCATCCCTGATATATCTCCAGGTTCTCCTGCCAATGGGATGTCCCTTCTAAGATGGCATCTCTGTCCTTCCTATAACATCCCATGGTAAGCTACACACTGAGGCCTGGGGGTCCTGTTTCAGCAAATGGACCACAATATGGTCTCCACCATGAGGGCTTTGATGTTGTCCTCGGTACCTAGATATACATCCCTCTTCCAATATCCCTGGCTCTATCTCTGAGACAAAAGGTAGCCAAAGTCATTTCCAATTCCTGAATCTTTTAGCCCTAACCCATGCTGTTTCTCCAAAGAGAGGAGACCACAGTCAATCCCTATTCCAGGTCTTAAACAATCTATACTCTCTCCTGGCCACTGGTGCTAATTAGAGCGATACTTTTTTCCTGTGGCCTGCCTCCCCTTGAAACACAGAGCATGAGGAACCCCACTTCCCAGTCATTCTTTGGAAGCTCCCTCTATCCCATGGCCTACATCCCTTCCCTGTCACTAAGGTCCTTACCTTTCACACTCACATTAACCATATAACTGGTGTAACTGAATTTAAAACTCTGTCCTCTCTCTATCCGGAAGAAATACTGCCCGCTGTCCCTTTTCTGGACACCCAAGATGCTCAGGGAGCAGTTGTTCTTCATAGGGTCACCAATAAGATGGAATCTCCCCCTAGTCTCCTCCTGCACCTCCCACTTTGGGTCATTTGTCGCCACTGGTTTGTCTCTGTCAATCATGGCTCCTTTCTTGAACCAATATCCAAAAGCCTGGAAGCTATTGAGCTGGCGATATGAATGGTATGAGAAAGAACAGGGGACTTGGATGCACAGTCCCTCTTGTACTGTCACTGCTGCCGGGACCTCCAATTTAAACCCTGGCACCTGGGAGAGGGACCCTGTGGACAGAAAGATATTCAGGTATCACTAATCATGGATCTTCCAATAATACAGGCACCATTCTTAAAGCAGGAAGAGAACTCAGAACAGAGGGTATCACAGTAAGAACATGGAAAGAAGCATGTGAGAGGGGCAGCTAGGTGGCACAGTGAGTATAGCACCAGCCCCAGAGGCATGAGGACCTGAGTTTGGAACCAGCCTCAGACACTTAACACACACAAAAAAAGAAAAAAAACTAGCCATGTGACCTTGGCCAAGTTACTTAACCCAAATTGCCCTTCAAAAAGCAAAAACAAAAAACAAACAAAAAAAAGAAGCATGTGAGAAACAACCACAGAACAGAGATCACTTAAAAGGGAAGAGAAATAAGACCATCAGCCTTAAAAGCAGGTAAGAACTTTAAAGATCATCTACTTCAATTCCTTCATGTACTGAGGCCCAAAGAGATTTAGCTGAGTTGGCCAAAGAGCTCCCAACCAGAGGTAGAGGCAGAGGCAGAGACAGAAGGATGGGGAATGTCTTCTGGCTCCAAGGTCTCTGTTCTCCCCACTGCTCCCCACCCCCAGACTCTTGGGGGGATACCTTGACCATCCCAACACCAGCCTTTACCCCACTCACCCCCCAAAGTCTGGAATATCAAGGGCAGCAGCAGCAGCATCTCTGATACAATAGAGTGATATACTCTGGCTAGAAATGCCAACTGATACATCACTCCCTAGAGTCCATGAGCCCCCATAACCAATCAACAACCAAGATTCAGTGCAAAGGGGAAGCTGGGATGAGGAAATGCAGATTGCCTCATAGCTCAGGGGACTGGTGAAAAATGAGGTTTGGTCCTAGAACTCTCAACAGGAACACTCTAAGCCTTCTAGTATGTGGCCCCAGGGCACCTGAAGCCCAGTTCTCCTCAGAGTCTGAATGCTCCAACTGAGCTAGGCAGGGTTAACACTGTCCAATATAAGGTCAGGGGCAACTCTGATCAGGCTGGAGGGCTATGTGTGTTGTAAGGGTTGAGAAGTACAGAAGGCAGAAGACTCCCAAGTTTTCCATGCCCACAGAGAGGGAGAGGGAGAAGGGAAAGACCCAGGAAGAAAGAAATGAGTGACCACAGACCACAGAGGCTGAAGGATAGCCAAAGGATAAAGCCCAAGATCAGGGTTACTTTGGCCCAAGCTGAGGAGGCTGGTTGCCTCCTTTGCCTGGAGCTGCTCTCTGTCATTTTGCTGCCCACCAGGGACCTCACCAGAACCAGACTTTAGATGGTAAATGCTAGGAGTGAGCTTTAAAAAATTTTCAGAGTAAGGAGGGACCTCAGAACTTGGAGTGCCAGAGCTGAAAAGAACCTTAAAATAGGAAATATCTGGGTTAGGATGGACATATATGGTGATGATAACTGTACCCATGAGAGCAGATGAGACAATCAAGTGATACATAATGGAGAGCAATGAGAGGAGGGTCAAGGAGTGGGGCTACTCATGATTAGTGGTTATGAAATAGAAGAAGATCCAGCAAAGGAGACTGAGAAATATCAGAAATACTGGTAGAAAGAGAACTGAAAGTGCAGTGCCATGAAAACTCAGACTGAAGAAAGCATCTGGAGGAAAGGCTGATCCATAGTGTCAAATGTTGCCAAGAGGTCCAGACTGAGAAAATTAAGTTGGTCAATTAGAAGATCATTGCTAATTATGGAGAGGACGATTTCTCCTCAATGATGAGGAAGATAAATGAGGGAGGAAGAGAGAAAATAGGGAGAGGGAGAAGGAGAGGGAAAGAGAGAGAAGAGGAGAGGAGAGGAGAGGAGAGGAGAGGAGAGAAGAGAAGAGAAGAGAAGAGAAGAAAAGAGAAGAGAAGAGAAGAGAAGAGAAGAGAAGAGAAGAGAAGAGAAGAGAAGAGAAGAGAAGAGAAGAGAAGAAAAGAGAAGAGAAGAGAAGAGAAGAGAAGAGAAGAGAAGAGAAGAGAAGAGAAGAGAAGAGAAGAGAAGAGAAGGATAAGATAGAGGAGAGGATCAGAGATCTAAAAAATTCCTGTGCTTTCTTGCTACCAAGTGACATGAAGGCCCAATTTTAGAATCAATCAGCTGAAAACTTTACTATCAGAGTCTGGGATCTGGGACCCTATAAGTTCACAGAGTTTTGAGGAAAGTACCCTCAAGCTTAGAGAGCACATGTAATGAAAGCATACCTCTTACTTCTTTCTACCCCATTGTGGAATCTTCCTGAAGTTCCCCTTCAAGGTGTGAACTTTCTGCTGGGCACTGAGGTTCTTGGACAGTCCTCAGGCTGCCTGTCTTTGAAGTTTGAAGCCAGTTTCCTCCCCATGTGTAAAGAAGACAGAAACAATGGCGTCATGAATCCCAAATCTCCAAACCATTTGAAGTCATTCAGGAAATCTAAGGACAACCAAGAAAATTGTTTTCTGATGGAGTAAAGTGAAGAGAGGAGGATCAAGAAAGAGAGAGGGAATCTTCTGGGGGGTGGGAGGACAATAACTGACAACAGGAAGAAGAAAGCAGAACTGCTCCACCCTCTTTTGCCTTCTGGTTGTTCGGCCAAGGAACATGAGTGACCTCTGCGCTAGAAATGACATAATTAAGCTAGTTAATAGGGAGGTAGTCCTAAGATAACTGACGTGATGGTACAGCCACCCCAGCTGCTCTGGCTGAATGCAGGTCACCTGGCCCAGATAAATCACATCTTTGCATCCTGGAAGAATAGGTAGATGGGACTGCTGAGACATAGTCAGGGACCTCTGACAATGGAGATCAGGAAAAATGCTGCAGGACTGAAAAAGACAAATTTCCTCATGTTCAAGGATAGAGAGTAGAATAGTGCCGGCAGACTCTAAACCAGACTTGAATTCCTGGGCCAACTTTGATCGGATTATTTCTAATGGTTAGCAAACCTGGAGTAAAGAAAATAGTGATGCCAAAGAGTTGGGCTCACCTCACTAAAGATCTTTCTCAGGGTAACTACCAGGACTTTGGGAACAGGGGGTCTGGGAGTGTGGTCTAGCTTCTGCCAGGTAGATGCGAGAGAAGCAGGGACACTGCCAGCATGTGGCTGCTTCAGAGCTCCTGGCCTGCAGATTGTAGGGGGACCACCAACTAGTCTGAGGGGTGATCACCCTGGCTTTAAACTGCTTGAATCTTGATTGCTGTCTAGGGTGGAGGACCTGGGGTGGGTAACCAGGTGCCAGAGCTGCTGGAGGCTTCAGAGAGGACAGCCAACTAATAGCTCTGGCAGCTATGAAAACCCCAGGGATTTGGGACAAAGCTCTCCTCTCCGAAAGCAGAGTTCTATTGTGGCAAAAGGCTCAAACGTCAAGTAATTGAGTGGGGCAACATTAGCAAGCAAAAGAAGCAAAGCAAGTACAGCAATCTAACTTTAGATTTTTATTTTGGGGACAAAAAGGATCAAAGCATGGAACAGGAGGAATACAATGAAGTCAGGATTCCTGCACCAAAAGCTTCCAAGAAAAATATGAACTGGTTACTGGCCATAGAGGAGCTTAAGAAGGATTTTGAAAACAAATAAAAGTGGAGGGAAAATTGGGAAGAGAAATGAGAATGATGCAAGAAAATCATGAAAAGAGTCAACAACCTGACTGAAGAAAATAATGCCTTAAAAAAGAGACTAACTCAAATGGCAAAAGAGGCTCAAAAAGCCAATGAGGAGAATACCTTAAAAACCCAAATCTGCCAGATGGAAAAAGAATCTCAAAAGCTCACTGAAGAGAATCATTCCTTCCTAATTATATTGGAACAAATGGAAGTAATGACTTTATGAGAAGTCAAGATACTATTAAACAGATCCAAACAAATGAAAAAAATAGAAGGCAATGTGAAGTATCTCACTGGAAAAACCACTGGCCTGGAAAATAGATCTAGGAGAAATAATTTAAAAAGTATTAGACTACATGAAAGCCATGACCAAAAAAAGGACCTAGACATCATCCTTCAAGAAATACTCAGGGAAAATTGCCCTGAGGTTTTAGAACCAGAGGGCAAAATAGAGATTGAAAGAATCCACTGATCACCTCCTGATAAAGATCCCAAAAACAAAACTCCTAGGAATATGGGAATATTATATCCAGTTTCTGGAATTCCCAGATCAAGGAGAAAAATATTACAAGCAGCCAGGAAGAAACAATTTGAATACTGTGGAAACATAATCAGGATAACAGAGGATATCGCAGCTTCTACACTGAGGGATTGAAGGGGTTGGAATACGATATTCTGGAAGTCAAAGAAGCTGGGATTAAAACCAAAATCACCTACCCAGCAAAAGTGAGTATCATGTTTCAGGGGAAAATATGGTCATTCAATGGAATAGAGGATTTTCAAGCATTCTTGATGAAAAAAACAGAGTTTAATAGAAAGTTTGACATTTACATACAAGAAGCAAGAGAAGTATAAGAAGGGAAAACAGGGAAAAGAAATCATAAGGAACTTAATCAAAGTTGAACTATTTACATTCCTACATGGAAAAATGATAATTGTAACTTATGAAACTTTTCTCAGTATGAGAATAGTTGAAGGGAATATAAATGTATTTATATATGTATACATATATGTATGTTCATAGAGGAAGGTATATGGGCGTATGAATACATATGTGAGTGTGTGTATATATGTGTACAGGTATACATAGACAGAGGGCACAGGACCAATTTAATAGGAAGGGATGATAATTAAAAGGTGTAATTGAGAGGTGAGAGAGGAATATAATGAGAGGAGATGGTAGAGACAGAATGGGGTAAATTATCTCATGTAGAAGAGATAATGGAAAACTGTTACAATGGAGGGAAAGAACAGGAAAGCAAAAGGGAATGAGTCAACCTTACTCTCATTGAATTTGTCTTAGGGAGGGAATGACATACACACTAAATAGGGTATCTCACCCTACAGGAGTGTAGGGGGGAAGGGGATGAGAGGGGTTATGATGGAGGGGAGGGTAGTTTGAGGAGTAGGGAAGTTAGAAGCACACATTTTTTAAAAGGGACAGGGTCAAAGTAGAGAATAGAAGAACTGGGGGGTGGGATAGGATGGAGGGAAATATAGTCAGTCTTTCACAATATATCCACTATGGAAATGTTTTGCATAGCTGCACGTGTACAACCTGTATTGATTTGCCTATCTTCCCAGTAAGGGTAGGTGATGATGGAGTAAGGGAAAGAATCTGGAAATCAAAATTTTTTAATCAAATGTTTTATACATATATGTGTGTGTGTGTATGTATATAATATGCAAGTGGGAAATAAGATATACAGGCACTAGTGTATAGAGATCCATCTTGCCCTACTGAAAAATTGGAGCAGGGATAGGGGAGGATATAGGAGAGAGCAGATTGGGGGAGGGGGTATACAGTGGAGTCGCTGTTTTGGAGTGGTGGGTAGTGGAAAGACAGGGAGAAAATTTATAACTCAAAATCTTGTGGAAATAAATGATGTAAATTAAAAATAAACATAAAATTTAATTTAAAATATAAAATAAAAGAGTACAGTTAAAGCTGGTTACATTACAATAAAATGTAGTGTTGATTTATGTCATCTGTAAATCATTCACATTAGTAGAAGTAAGGAAGGCTTGAGGGGGTCAAATACAGGTAGTTATAGGTTACATGTGAAACAATTGACATGATAGAGGTATGTGTCTCAAGACTTAAATCAGGATGTAACCAGTTCAGTTTGTATTGAAATCAGAAGGATCACAGAAAAAAACACAAATTCTGGGGTAACAGGTTTCAGTCCTTTGGCTTGATATAATAAATATTCAATCTGCCCCCATGAGGATGAAGCTTTTTTTGTGTGGTAGCTGTAATAGGAGACCTCTTCATCTTTATTCCCATGTTCCATCTCTGTGATTTCTTCTGCTTCTGCCAGAACTCTTTCATCTTCTGGACAAGTTGGAATACACACCCTGACATTTCTGTTCTGGCACTCTTGCTGGTTGTTCCATGGCTTCTGGAAAAGTATAAGCACAGTCTCACACACACACACACACACACACACACACACACACACGTTTAGTTAAGGGACAAGCCCTTCCCATATCTGTGTTTTGATAATCTTCATTTGGGAAGCATGTACCTTTTCACACTGTTTTACTGCCACCATGTATTCATTATTAGTGATGTTTAAAACATTTTAGGGTGTATAAAACAGTAGCTAGTTGCCTTTGTGGTGTATTGGTCCAAGTCCCCCCTTTTTTTGTTTTATAAATAGGTTTGAATATCTTTGTTCCATCTGTCAAGTATAACTTGACCAGTGGGATTATGATGGATATACCTGTAATTAATTTTATTAGAAAATGATCACAGAAAGACTGAAACAGGTTGCTAGTATAGGCAAGAGCATTAGCAGTTTTCAATTGTTTTGGAACATCCATTGAAGTAAAAGACGGTAACATATGGTTAATTACATCTTTAATTGCTTCCCCTGCATGAAGGGAAGCTGTAGGAGTAATATAGATAACACATTGAGGGCCATTTTTAATGATCTATCTAGCTTATTTTTACATAGAGTATGTACATTTTGATAAAAATAAGAGTAAAGTAATGTAGCTCTATGAATATTTGGAAAGACTTGAACTTTTTTATCAATAATCATGGGGTTTTTTGGGAAAGAGGTCCAGGAAGTGAAGAATGAGCTCTAGTATGATATATAGATAGATAGATAGATAGATAGATAGATAGATAGATAGATAGATAGATAGATTGAGACCTCTGTCTTATAAGAGTTTGTAATTTTTTAAAAAGGTTATAAAGATCTGTATTCTATGTGTGTTTAAAATAGCAGTATCAATATGTAAGGATATGTACACTAAATATTTACTATCTGACACAATATTAAGGGGAGAAGAAGAAAAATTATTTAACAATAATGATAGCCAAAAACTTTGCATTTTGAGCATAAGTAAAGTGAGTATTAATAACTTCATAATATATAGAATTAATGTAGTGGCTATATTTTTAGCTTTAAGATTTATAAATGATTACCAAACTTTTATGAAGAAAATTAGTTGAAAGCTTATAACATGATAACTCTGTTTTTTTACCCTTAAAGCAAAAACAAACTTTTAAAACTGAGATTTATTAAAACTAAGTTGGTGTAAAATGTCCTTAAGTAACATAGATGCCAAAAGTATTACTAACAAACTAAATTCCTAGTAAATTTAGATATCACAAAGTGTTTAGGCAGAAAAGGTATAGAAATTGAATCTGATCACAGTACTTTTAAAAGCTCTTAGTTCTAGAATCTTCTTAAGGTGAGCCTTAAGTAGCTTGTAAAATTTTCTGTACATCTTCTAAAAAGAACTCATTTACTTAACAAGTTTCCTTAGTGTCAATTGATATAATAAATTCTAACCTATCTTAAACTTCAATTAAGAATAAGAAATTTCACATAAAATACTACTAGAATTTTAGTTACCTTTTGCTTACATTTCAGTATGCATTCAGATAGGTTGGATTAGCTTTTTTAATATCCATACCTGGAGTACAGATATTAAAAGACTAGTCAGAGGAATAATCAGTTAACAGTCCCATCAAATCTTAAATAACAAGCTACAACAATCAGATTAAGATATGATTATAATTTCACATTGGTTAAGGAACCTCTTTAAAGTAAACCTTAAATAACCTGATATCCATTACTAACATAACTGTTCTATACTGGAATCCCAGAGTAAGTAAAACAAAGAGGATATTGTCTAGCCTCACAAAATTTATGAGTTATGTATCTAATTATTCCCATAACTTTCAGGAAGAATGTCCTTAAAACAGCAAGATTTCATACATTTGCCTT
The DNA here is from genome assembly GCF_028583685.1 of Petaurus breviceps papuanus. Taxonomy (NCBI): domain Eukaryota; kingdom Metazoa; phylum Chordata; class Mammalia; order Diprotodontia; family Petauridae; genus Petaurus; species Petaurus breviceps. The sequence continues at coordinate 37,969,214 of NW_027185797.1, forward strand.
ATGCTTAACTTTCCATTGTTTTGTCATAAAGATGAAAAGTAGGGACCTGATTGGACAAAGCATCCACATGCAGTATGGTCCCAAAACCCTTTATACCCTACATCAATTTACTTTCTTTGAGTTGTAATATACCATAGAGATTTGCCAGGACTCACATAAATAAGGGATTTTATTTAACATGTTTCTTTCTCAAATTTAAACTTATCCTGGTGTAAAAGCCAAATGTTAGAAATCCTTTTTAATCTTTTGCAACTTCTTAGTGAGTTAGGTTCATTATTTAGGAACTACATAACTAAGACAAGCTCCTTTCCCAAGCTAAATGGCCTTGTTTATAGAGATAGCTTCCAAAGGTCTTTGGCAGTTTTACAACATAAGAATAACTGAGATGAACTTTAGGGAGGGGCTGGTGGTGATGCCCTTTCTTTGTCAAATCTCATACATGCAGGAGGAATGGTCTGAATGAGCCATATCATAATCATAATCAATGGGCCATATCATAATCAATTAGCAATTTTAGCTTTTAGCATTTAATTTTTCATAAATGAGAACCAAAATGTTTTAGCTGTAACCTCCTTTTTAACTACAGGTAATGGTATAAATACATAGTTTTCTATATGGCAGATATAAACATCATAAGACATAAGTGACATAACTGTTTTTACCAAAAAAAATTTCCTCTCTTTTTAGTTTCAACAAAATTCAAATCAAAAATTTGCTTTATCTAAAACTATTTTTAGCTTACAGTGATCCTTCAATTTATTTTTTCATTTTTTTTCCATAATCCAAGATTTTTTTTATTCTTCTTTTTTCAGTCACTTATACCATGAATTCATAGGGGATTGGTTCCAACAGTTCAGGTTCCTTGCCATTGGTTCTCACAAAGTGTGCTTCTCTGGGTGGAACAGGCTGGCATTTCAGTTGAAGCCAAGTGCCTTTTTCTTTGGCGTCCTTCTTCTTCTGATCATTTTCCTTTACCTGCTTCAGGAAGCTCTCTCTGCTCTTGGAATGCTTAATATGCTTAATATACACATTAATTCTTTTGGCTACAATCTTGCCCTTAACCTGTTTGTTTACAACAATGTCTACAGAATGCTGAGTAACATCATAGATGCATCCAGTCTTGCCATGGTAACATTTGTGGGGCATTCCTTGCTGAACTGTGCCCATACCCTTGATATCTACAATATCACCTTTCTTGTCTGTTCGCATATATGTAGCCAAAGGGACAACACCATGTTTTTGAAAGGGTCTAGAAAACATGTATCATGTCCTTCTCCTTTTTCCTTTTCTGTTCGTCATTTTGGCAACTTACTGGAATATGGCAGAGCCCGATCCTTCAATTTTAAAATGAGAAAATTTTACTACAATTTAGAAAGACCATAATAACACAATGACATTATGACATTAATGTCTCAGGGCTGTTTTAGAGGGGTCCTTGATAAATCCTTTTGCCAGATTGGGGAGGGTAACTCAAATTCCTTCTTGTTCTTCAGCATTCTCTCTTTTTAATCTGATCTAGGATGAAAGACTTTAATAAGTTTTTTGTAAAATATTTTCAGCTAATTTAACTTGTACTTCAGTAAACTACAGGGCTATATTTATTCCTTTAAAATTTCTTAAAGACTGAAAAGCTTTTAACTTGCCAGTTAGAGGGAGTGGAACTCTGGAATAACACAGTGGCGTTGTGCCCCTTCACCCCCATACTGGGGAGTTCAAAGACCTCACCTTTTAAATGGTTCTTTATCAGATTTTAGCAAAATCCCAATTTGCCCTAGTACCAAATAGTATAATACATTCCGACTTATGTTTAGCATCAAGTTAGGAGTGACATTATTCACTTTTTCACATTCCTTAAAATAACCAGAATGAGTTCGATTGACTTTTAGTTGTATTCCATTACACAAAATTTTTCTCTAATAGGTGAGGCAAGAAATGGTTAAATGCTTGTCCATTTTTCTCTTTAATCTGAGGGGGGAAATTCCCTTATCTTCTCTCTTTTTTGTCATGCAACTTGGCCACAGTGAAATGAAGAGAAAGAGATTTTCAAACTTTCAAAAATCTTAAAACTTCTGTTCACACTTTTCAAGCAAATGATTTACACCTTTCTTAAACTTCCTACCCATCTCCTCTCTTTGCTACATGCTTAAATTTCTTTCTAAATCTGACCTGACACTTCTCCTACACTCTTCAACTTGCTAATACCATTATATAATAAAATAATTTTTCTCTTTCTTCCTCCCCCTTCCTTCTTGCCCACCAAAACAAAAGTGGTGGGTTGGAAGGGAGGGGGAGTGAAAGAGATAACAACATTCCAAGGAAACACTGACAATCCAATTGCATTTTAAATGTTATGGAGTGTCAGATTACTCATACTCACATGACATAAAAACAAAACAGACAGAAACCGACAGGAAGAGTGCACTCAGAAATTGTTAAAGATTGTTTGCAGAAATCAGACATTTTGCTTGGTCCTCCAGAATGGTAATGGAGTCTAGGTAAAATTTACTTGATAATTTTCTTTACCTCTGTTTTTTATCTTTTTTGACTATGTAGAGACTACTGCATCACACTTAATTGTTTGAGCCATTAATTGTTTGAGCCATCCTTGGCACTTTCATTTCTAATGTCAAATATATCTTTAAAATATTCCATAGGGGTGGTTAGGTGGCACAGTGAGTAGAGCATCGTCCCTGGAGTCAGTAGGACCTCAATTCAAATCCAGCCTCAGACACTTAACACTTACTAGCCATGTGACCTTGAGCAAGTCATTTAACCCCAATTGCCCTTCAAAAAGCAAATGTGTGTGTGTGTGTGTGTGTGTGTGTGTGTATTCCATAGAAAAAAGGCAGAAATGAGGAAATGGAGTCTTTCCTGTTTTAGTCTCTCACGCCCTACTGTCTCCCATTTTACTAAATCTACTTTAGAAACCAAGGGCAACAATATTCCACACATAATAAAAACTCCTCCAGCTGCTTCTTTGTGACAGTAAACCCCCTTTCTTTCACTACTTTCTTTAACACTTAACAATATTGCTCCTGATCTTTGAACTATACTCCATACATTTGACCTATGGTGATGGAAAGTTTTTGAAAATCTCCAAGGTAAGCCTAGTTAAGGAAAAATCTGAACTTCCCTACCTCCATTCCTTTTTTGTCAGAGTGCTTCTTTGATTGTGGGGTAGGGGTCATCTCTTCTCCTTCCTCCTTGGTGGTCCTGTTTCATACACCGATTGCCAACAACTGATGTTGTAGGACCAACAGTGAACAAGAGAGTTGGGCTAGGTGGGCATGATGAGATCAGTGCCAGTTTATTGATATTTCTTTTGGGTATATATATAGTACTTGCTTACAGGTTTAAAGAATATCTTATTTTCTGCTCAGTATGCTTGTGCTCCAATGCACTTTCCCAGGAACATTTTTTCAGAACAGGCCAGCTTTTAATGCTTCCTTTCTGACTCCGGTTTATCTCTGAGGACAAGATAAACTTTTTCCTCTGTCAGTTTTATATAATTATTTGAGGGAAAATTTCAGGTTGTTTATCAGAGGGGACCTTGCTCCCTCCTACATCTGAGCTAGGACTCTGAGTTTCCTCAGACCTTAATGCTCCAAGATATTTCAAACATGGCCTTCCACAACATTGGGGTGAACCTGGTGAGATGACATTTAACAGAAAATGTCAAGTCTTACCTTTGGCTTCAAGAAGTAAGGTACAAGGGGTGGCTAGGTGGTGTACTGAATAGAGCACCATACTTGGAGTCAGGAGGACCCGAGTTCAAACCTAGCCTAAGACACTTGACACACTTACTAGCCATGTGACCTTGAGCAAGTCACTTAATCCCAATTGCCCTCCAAAAAGCAAAAATAAAAATATAAGTAAGGTATATCATGATGGAGGTATGACTAAACAGTCATCAGAAAAAGATCAAGGGAACCAAACAGATCATAATAGGTAGCCAAACTGGAGGGATGCCAGATGACAACCAGGATGGTGAATATCTTGAATCCATGCCATATGAGGAAAATGTGAGGGAACAGGGGACATTTAGTCTGAAGAAATTACTTGGAGAGGAGATGGTAGCCATCTTCAAGTACTGCAACTGAAATTATATGTAGGAGGTTCTAGACATATTATTTCAGTCCCCATAGGACAGAATAAGAAGGAAGGGGGTGGGGGGGGTAAGTTACAAAGAGACTGATTTGGGCTAGATACCAGGTATCTTCAACTTCAACTCCACTCAGATTATTTCTCTTTCTCCATCTGACTTATGAGAGAATTGAGGGAATTATGGGAATTGAGTGAACCCCACTGACTCCATCTTGAGATTCAGTTCTGGAGTTACATCAGTTCCCTTTCTATTCAATTACGGATGTAGTCCAATTTCTGCCTTGTGAGTCAACTTTATTCAATTATGGGAACTGTAATAAAACTGTATTGCATTGTTTGATCCTAACCTTGTATGGCTGGGAAACTGGACCACCTCTAACCACCATTTAAAGACTCTAAACTAAGCACATAGGTTACGTTGACCAGAAAACCAGTCAAATCTGAAGATGGATGCAAATAGAGGTTTTTTTTGTTTTGTTTTGTTTGCAATTATTCATCCATAACAATAGTATGTCTTATCTGAAAACTGGGCCCATACCGGTCAATATGTTACTCTTTCCAGTGGAAAGAGGGTTGTATCTAGCAGGACATTTTTCACCCACCTCTCCCCCTTCCAAAAGTAGCATGTGTTTTCTATACAGGTGAAACATAATTATCTTAAAGGATGTACAAAGACAACATAAAGATCATAGACCTCCTAGAAGTAAATATCAAATTAAAGAAAATCTGAATTCTACACATAATGCAAGGAATAATACAAGAAAAGCACCAAGAACTTCTGAATATAGAAAAGAATGGTCTACCCCAAACTATATAGGCAGAAATCACCTCCAGAAAAAGAAAATCACCATCAACATAATCATTAATGTTTTCACAAATGTATAAAATAATTTATATTTACATTTAAATATATTCTGTCAAACATTGAAACAATTACTATCATTATACAAATGATTGTTAAAATAAAGGCAAAGCAAGCAATCCACCAAATTTCTTTGATAACATGGTCCTAATACCTAAACCAGGGAAGGACAAAGCAAAAGAAGCAACATTTAGACCATTATCATTGACAAATATAGATAAAAATTTTAGCAAATTGTCCAAGAAACCATTCATTATGATTATGTTGGATTTATTATACCAAAGATGAAAGGATGGTTCAACAGTAAGAAGATAATCAACATAATGAATTATATTAAATATAAAAACATCAAAAATAAATGACATCTAGATAGGTGCAGAAAATGCATTTCACCAAGGAAACATGTGGTATTTTATATTTTAAAAAGAAAACCTTTAAATAATAAGCATAGAGGAATCTCTCTTAAAATGAAAAAATCTACCTAAAACCCAAACCAACTATCATACACTATGGACATAGCTCAGAGGCTTTCTCAGAAAATACAGGGGTAAATTCCTGAAGCCAATCTCCCTATTACTTGATATAATTCTCAAAATGCTACCAATAGCAATTTGAAAGGAGAAACAAATAAAATCTAAGCAAAATGGAAACCAAACTATCCCTATTGCTGATGACAAGATACCTTAGCTAGAAAATTTAATTCATTAATAATAGGCACTTAGTAAACGTCTGTTAAAATGACTCCATAGCTTCACTAAAGTTGAAAGCTATTTAAAGGGCTATACAACTGTGCAACCTTTTGGTCCACCAATCCACTACCATTTGTATCCCAAAGATATCAAAGTAAAAGGACAAAAATAGGTACAGAAATATTTAGAGCAGCTCTCTTTATTGTGATAAAGAATTGGAAATTGAGGAGATACCAATCAATTGGGAAATGGTTGAATGAGTTGTGGTATATGGTTGTGACAGAATAATATTATGCTACAAGAAATGTTGATCTAGATTCTCTCAGAACAAGCTGGAAAGACTTATATGAACTGATGCAAAGTGAAGTGAGCATAACCAGGAGAACATTGTACAGAGGAATAGGAATGTATGTGTAGAGCCTATACAGATTGCATGCCATCTTGGGGAGGAGTGAGTGGATGGAGGGAAAAAATTTGGAACTCAAAACCTTGTGGAACTGAATGTTGCAAACTAAAAATAAATAAGTAAACTTTAAAAAAAAAAAGCATTGTACACAGCAACAAGAACATTGTGTAATGATCAACTGTGAAACTTAGCTATACTCAGTTATAAAAAGATTCAAACAACTGTGAATGACCTATGAGGAAAATGGTATTCACCTTCAGAAAAAGAACTGATGGAATTTGAATGTGATTGAAGCCCACTTTCTTTGTTTTTTGGGGGGGATTGTCTGTGACTAATATGAAAAATATGTTTGCATGACTGCACACATATTACCTTTATCAAACTGCTTGACTTCTCAATGATGGAGGAGTGAAGTAAGAGTGTGAGAGAATGTAAAACTCAAAATTGTAAAAAAAAAATGAAGCTTAAAAAGTCCTTTTACAAGTGGAAAAACTAAAATATTAGAAACTGGGGAGGGGTGTACTATAGTACTTTTTTACAATAATGACAAAATCCAAGAAGTAAAAATAGAAATGGAAATCCTATTCAAGATTATTGCAAAATCCATGAAACATTGGGTAGTCAATCTACCAAAGCACCCTCAATAAATGAATAGATTCTATTTCAAAGTACTCCTTAAACCAAGAAAAAAAACTACATACATGGCTAGGGGAATATTCGGTGCTCATGGATGGGTTATGCCAATATATTCAAAATTAAAATACAACAATAATTAATTTACAGTTTTAATGGTAGGCCAATTAAACTTTCAAATGAATACTTAAAATGATAGCAACATGACCCGAATGTTAAAGATCATAATATTTTTTTTTAATTTAAAGAAGAAATGGATCAAATACCTTTTCTGATCTCAATAGATCAATTCTTGGCACTCTGTTTTTTCTAATTACAAATGTTTCTTTTTGCTTCTTTCTTTCTTCCACTCTGTCCAATAGAACAATCAAAGAGAAAACATTGGTAACAAAAAAGCATAATCAAATAAAGCAAATTCCTCTATTGGCCGTCAGCTCTCTAGCAGAAGACAAGGAGTAGGCCTCATCCTTGGTCCTCTAGGGGGCCTGACTGGCCATTCCATCACACTCTCCAGGCAGAAAGCATTTGTGTCAAAGAAGTACCTACTCTTCACTACATTCTAGCCACCTATGGTTGCCTGGGACAACTCTACCTAAGGAAAATCCTTTGTGAACGATGATAATCTAATAATGCATTTAGATTCACTCTTCAATGACTAGGAGGTATATTAAAAAAAAAATCAGCCTGGGAGAAGAAGACCTTTAGCGTTTCTGACCAGAGCAGAAACAATGGCTATTTATACTCACTCTGAGCCATCAAAACCCAAACAGTGACCAAGTGAGGCTTGAGTGAATCATTGGCTAATCTGTGAGAGGAGACTGATTTGGGTTTAAGTCATAGTCTAGTGGCTCTATGGGATCAGGATTGAGATTTGAATCCCAATAGGTCTTATCAAAGCCTGGTTTTTCAGAACTCTGTTTCAAAAAACATAAGAGTTAATTATCCCAGGCTTGTTTGTGGTTTTAATGATAAAATAAATGAGTAGAGAAAAAAGTCTAGCACCCAAACCTAAAGAAATCTTGCCCAGTTCAAGCAATCAAAATTTATTTTGATTGGGGAAAGTACCTATATATAAGGGTTTGATTCCCCACATGGACAGAGGGAGGAATGGAAGGAAGGAAGGAAGGAAGGAAGGAAGGAAGGAAGGAAGGAAGGAAGGACGGAAGGAAGGAAGGAAGGAAGGAAGGAAGGAGGGAGGGAAGGAAGGAGGGAAGGAAGGAGGGAAGGAAGGAAGGAAGGAGGGAGGGAGGGAAGAAGGAAGGAAGGAAGGAAGTAGGGAAGGAAGGAAGGAAGGAGGGAGGGAAGGAGGGAAGGAAGGAAGGAAGGAAGGAGGGAAGGAGGGAAGGAAGGAAGGAGGGAAGGAAGGAAGGAAGGAAGGAAGGAAGGAAGGAAGGAAGGAAGGAAGGAAGGAAGGAAGGAAGGAAGGAAGGAAGGAGGGAGGGAAGGAAGGAGGGAAGGAAGGAAGGAAGGAAGGAAGGAAGGA
>NW_027185797.1:37977490-38034322 GCF_028583685.1 Petaurus breviceps papuanus
GAAGGAAGGAAGGAAGGAAGGAAGGAAGGAAGGAAGGAAGGAGGGAAAGAGGGAGGGAAGAAAGGAAAAAGGAAGGAAAGAAAGAAGCTTTGCCAACTGGAACTGGCCAGTTGGGTCCCCAGTGGAACAAGTGGACAAGACACTTCTCTCACTCCTTTTCAAGGAGAGGGTAGCTACAGATGGAGTGCACTGCAGCTGTTGTCAGATATTTTTTTAATACATTCATCATTTTTGTAGATTGTTTTCCCATCTTACTCTTTTTCTTTAATAAATATTGTCATTAGGGTTGACCCTCCATGAATGATTAGGAGAAGGGATGTACTAGAAAAATAGACAATAAAAAAGATAACAGATGACATTTATTTTCTTAATGCTGAAATAAAGAAATTGGAAAGAACAGAAGTTGACATGGAGATACAGAAAGCAGGACAGCTTTGAAATATATGACTCCTGATTTTTAATGCAAGCTGTTTCATATACATTCTTGCTCTGTTCTGTATATATGAAAATGCTCATATCTATAAATATAAAAATCACAATGTGAATGCTCATATTTATAAATAGCAAAATCCCAACAAAAATTAAAAATTATAAAAAGAAAAGTCTTGGACATTTCACTTTAATGAAATTTAAATAAACATTGGTTTATGATCTATGAGACCCTATCCTCTCAAAGGATGTGAAAAGATAAGAAATGGTCCAGTCCCTACACTCAAGGAGCAGACATTCTCATGGCTGGCGGGGAGGGGGGGGGGCATGGAAGTGGGGCCTACAGAACCTCTGCAAATAAAGGCAGCATAATATGGCAAGATGGAGCAAAGGAATCATCCAGCAAAGTTCTCTGGGAAAGTTTGGCAGGAGGAGAGATCATCTCGGACCTGGTTTCAGGAGTGTCTTGCTTGTGGCAGGAGGCAGTGACCTAGTTGGAGCCTTGAAGGTAGAAAAGGTTTTCCGAAGGACAAAGATGAGGGGGGAATGAGGAACAAATCGACCAATAGATGGATGTGGGAGGTCCAGACCAGGTTCCAGCGATGCAGGTGACGGCACATTATCTTTGGCCCATGACTGGCCAGCTGCTCTCAGTCATGGCTGTCCACTGAGGGCTGAGTAAAGCCCAAAGCTGTTTTCCCCTCTTGCTGAAGCTTTATCCAGGATCAACATTGCCCATATAGGCAAATTGACCACAGGCAAATCACTGCCTCTCTAGCCCTTAGTTTCTTCAACTGTAATGTGAGGAGGTGAAGTAAATGGCTTGCAAAGTCTCATCTGGACCTAAATCTATGAACCCACCAATGGAAGAGGAGCTTCTCCCTGTGATCAGCTGCTAAGGTGGGGACAGGACATGGCTGAGGCAGCCCAGGGTCACTGGTGGCCGCTGGGGCTGCTGCCCCTGCCCCCTTTCTCCAGGTCCTTCTCCCCATTGCTGCTGTAGCCTGCCATCCTCTTCTTTCCTCTTCTAAACATCCATTGTCTTTTCTCATGAGGAAACTGAAGGCCAGAGAAGGGAAGTGATTCAGTCAGCCAAGGTAGGAGGTTGGAGCATTGGCCTAGAACTCAGGCCTTTTGACACCTGGCCCCCCCCCCACCCCATGTCTGGCATTCTCCATTCTCTGTCCTGATTCCATCCTTGGCTCAGGTCTGAAGACAAGGGGAGGGGAGGGGGTATTTTCAGATGCCTTGGTTGTTCACATTTTGTCCTTAATGATTTCTCCTCCTGTAAAGGGAACCCAGGTCCACTCTCAGAGAAGGAGCTCTGGTAGGCAGGCAGGCACTAGGGAGCAAGGGTGGTGGTTCTCATTTCATCCTTGAAAGGGAGAAGCTGAGATTGAGGGGACTGGGGACCTAGATCCTAGGGTCAAATGGGGAGGAGGAGGCAGACGTACCTGCTATAATAGAGGTAGGTGAAACCGTAGATGAGGAGGAAGCCAATTCCCATGAGGACCCCTTGGAGCAGGGTCAGTAGCAGAGGCCAGGAGCTTTTCTGTTCCCTTAAAAGGAGGCAAAAGAGACATAAATCAGGGCAGGGATCCAAGGGGCCAGTCCCTGATTCTAGGGTCTGCTCTCAGGCCTCCATCTCTGTAACCATACAGATTTCCACCATCAGATTTCCTGACCCCTATTCTCTCTACACACAGACCAAACCTCTGTGTTGTCTCAGAGGGAGAAACCTTGCCTCCGAGCTCTCACCAACCATCACAACCTGGATGTTTCTCTCTAAGCTTACTCTGGCCCCAGGGACAGTCACTTGACAGGTAAGATTAGACCCATGGTCCTGAGGCCATGGGAGAGGGTCAGCTCAGAGACATTGAGAGTTTCTCTGCTGAATTCCAGGAAAGAGAGGAGAGTCCCTGTCCAAGAGAAAACAGGGGGTTTCCTGCAGGCAAAGACTGAGGGAACAATACAAATCACTTTTACTGGGTGTCCAGGCTCCAAGATTCCTGGAATGTAGACGTCTGGCTTCTCTGTCAGATCTAGGGGGAAAGAAAATGAACCAGACCTCAGATGAGGGACCTCCAATCTTAACTAATAACCTCAAGACCATCCCTGATATATCTCCAGGTTCTCCTGCCAATGGGATGTCCCTTCTAAGATTGCAGCTCTGTCCTTCCTACATCATCCCAGGGCCTGAGCTACACATTGAGTCCTGGGAGCCTTGTTTATGCAAATGAGAGTCCACATTTATGGTCTCCCCCATGAGGGCTTTCATGCTGTTCTCTATAGCCTAGATATCCATCCCTCTTCCAATATCCCTGGTTCTATCTCTAATTCACAGGACAGCCAGAGTTATTGCCAATTTCTAAGTCACTTAGTCCTGACTCAGTTATGATTGCTAAATATATTTCCCAGCTTATTCTGTTCTCTCTCTCTCTCTCTCTCTCTCTCTGTATCTCTGTCTCTGTCTCTCTTTCTCCCTCCTTTCACCCTGTTCCTCCTCAAAAGAGTTTTGCTTCTAAAACTTACTCCAATCTGCCCTCCCTTCAATCACCCCCCCCCTCTTATCCCCTTCCCTTCCTACTTTCCTGTATGTTAAGACAGGTTTCTGTATTCAACTGAGTATGTATTATTCCTTCTTTGTCAATTCTGATAACAATAAGTTTCACTCACTCTTCCCCTTCGCCCCTCTTCCCCTCCACTGTAAAAGCTTCTTCTTGCCTCATTTATGTAATTGACACCATTCTACCCCCACCTTTCCCTTTTTCCTAGAAATTCCTCTTTCTCACACCTTAATTCTATTTTTAAGATATCATTCTTTCATATTCAACTAACACCTGTGCCCTCTGTCTAAACATATATTAACTGCCCTAATAATGAGAAAGTTTATATGAATTACAAGTATCATCTTCCAATGTAGGAGTGGAAACAGTTTAATCTTATTAAGCCTCTCATGATTTCTCTTTCCTTTTTATCATTTTCTTGATTCTTGTATTTGAAAGTAAAATTTTTCTACTCAGCTCTGATCTTTTCATCAAGAATGCAGGAAAGTCCTCTGTTTCATGGAATATCCATTTTTCCCCTGGAGGATTATACTCAGTTTTGCTGCATTGGTGTTTCTTGGTTGCAGTCATAATTCCTTTGCCCCCCAGAACAACGTAGAAGCTGGTAACTCTTGTGTTACCTCAGATTAAATTTAAAGATATCTTATATATGATTTTTAGAATTCAGAGTCAAATATGGAAATATGTTTTGCATGATTGCACATATATAACCAATATGAAATTCCTTGCTGTTTCATGGAGGGGGAAGGGAGAGAATTTGGAACTCAAAAAAAAATTTTATTATTTTTACATGTAATTACAAAAAGCAAAATATTATTCAAAAATAACAAAAATTAAAATTTGGAGTCAGGTTGTTAAAAAGTTAACAGCACATCCCTGCTCAGGACCCTGACACTGAAATGTCCTTTCCTAGAGCCCATCATGATCCTCCCTTCCCCAAGAATCTTCTACATACCTAAGTCTTAAAATGTCCATCCTTTCATGTGGTCCTGTTTCTGCTCAGAGAAGAATCCACCTTAAGTCTCCTAGTTGGTGATGGCCATGGGACTGTCCTTCAAATATTGTCAGACCCCTCACCTTAAGGCCCTCCAACATTTCTGGCCCAGGATATCTGGGTGTATTGCCCATGCCTGATGAACTCACCCAACCCTGCCTGGGATCCTGTTTCTCTACAAAGAGAAGCCCAGAGTACATCCCCTCCTTCATCTCCCACAGCCTCTATGCTCTCCCTAGCCTCTGTCTGCTTGAGTCAATTCCTGCTTAGACAAATGGCATGTTTCTCCCTGGGGACATGGAGCAAAAGGAACTTCCCAGCCTGCTCCTCCCCCACAGGGAACCACTTTATTGTACCCAGGGCCCTTTCCCTGTCCCACAGGTCCCTACCTCTCACATTCAGATTAACCTGATACTTTAGGTAGCTGAATTTTTCCATCCATCCTCTCTCCATACGGAAGAAGTATTTTCCACTGTCCTTCTTGTGGACATCTGTGATGCTCAGGGAGCAGTTGTTCTCCATAGGGTCCCCAACTAGGTGGAATCTTCCCACAGCCTCTTTTTCCACCTCATGGTTTTTGTTTTTTGTGGCCACCAGGACACGTTCAGAATACATGAGTCTTTTCTTGAACCAGAAGCCATAAATTGGGCCAGAGGAGGGCCAGGAATCAGGGTAGAAGAAGGTGCAGGGGATACAGATGCAGAGCCCTTCCTGAACTGTCTCTGACAGTGACACCTGCAGTCTATATGCATCTTTTGGGGATTCGGACCCTGCGGACAGAAATAGATACAACACCCAGCAGCTAATAACGATGCTGATGATAATTATTGTTGATATTGTCATTTAGGGACTCAAGTTTTACAGAACACAGGACAGGGAATGTCAATGCTGGGAAAGATCTTAGAAGATACTTCAGTCCAGTCCCATTTTAAGATCTGTTAGGAAACTGAGGTCAAGAGAGATGTCTGTGACTTGGCTTAAAGTCTCTCAGTCAGCATCAGGGGCAGGACTCAAGCCAGGCTCTCCTGGCTCCAAGGCCAGCCCCTGAGGGCATCCCTGCCCGTCCCCATTCCTTGCCTCTTTTCACTCACCCCCCAAGGACAGCAGCAACAGCAGCAGGAAAACTGTGAACCAGGAGGGGACAGGCTCTGTCTGGTCACTTCCCCAGGCTTTGTGGCTTCTGTTTGACCAGCCCTAAGGTTCATGAAAAAAAACAGAAGTTGTAAAGAGAAAAAAGGCGGCAGGCCCACAACCCTGGGAAATGATGCGTCAAATGAGTGGGGGTTGAGGAACTTCTGCTCACATGTAGCCTGGTTGTTCACCCTCCTCCCCCAGGCTCTCTTAGATCCTGCCCCTCCCCTCCCCCAGCTGGGACAAGTAGAGCTGACCAGGGTAAAGGGAGGGGAGGGGGATGAGTCTGATGGGGCTCTCCCTGGGGGGGCAGGGAGTGTCAGAGGGATGGAGTGAGAAACAAATGAAAGGGAGAACAGTCAGGTTTTTCTATCCACCACCCTATGAAAATGAGAAGAAGCGGAAGGAGAAGTGAAAGTCCCAGACACAAACCTGTGATGAGTGGAGGGGCCAAGGAGTCCAGAAGCTTTGCCTGGAGGCAGAACAGTTTCAGTCCAAGTTCCGAGGAATTAACCCCATGCTGAGACTGAGGCCTGAGAACAGAGAAGGGCAGAGATGGGGGGAGGTCAGAAGAGAGAATGTCAGATCTGGGGGAAGGGGGGTAGCTAGATGGGACCATAGAACATGGAATGTCAGAGCTTAGAGGGTCAAGTCCCAAGATCTGACCTCCTAATGCAGAGACATGTGATTTATACTGACAGCTCATAAAACCACAGATCCTTCCACAGGCATCAGAGATACAAGGACAAAAATGAAATGACCCTCATCAAGAAGGCTATGTTTTACGCCAAATCTAGCTGGACCTTCTGATGACAGAGTGCCCTCTCCACACTGAAAGCCAATGATCTTCTGGGAGGGGCAGCGTTGCTGTTGATCACTGTCTCCAGAGCTTTATTCCCAGATTGGACACTGGCAGTGTCTTACAGGGTTGGAGGATGGGACTGGAGACAAGGAAGGAGTTGGAATAGAGGTAACCACCCTCAGGTTCTCACTCCATGGCATGCAGGGACCAGAGGACCAGAAATGTGCTTCGACTATGACCTTGGGCAAATGATTCCACCTCTCTGCCTCAGCTTCCCTCTCTGTAAAATGAGTAATTCAGGCAAGATGATTTCTATGTTCTCTTTCAGCTGCACATGTCAAACTCCTGTTACCCAAAGACATGGCCAAACCCTCCATATTGTTACCTCTCTCAAGTGTTCCATTTCCACGTGAAACTATATGGACTCTTTGTCTTCTAAAACCCTCTGGACTCTGACCTCCATGCTCTTTATTCTGCTGAAACCTCTGTCTGTGAAGTTATCAGCATCACTAAACTGCATAATCAAACGTCCTTTCCTCCATCCTTACCCTTCTTGACCTCTCTTCAGGCACTAACACTATCAACTACCCCCTTCTCCTCCATAATCTTTCCTCTCTTGGTTCACATAACCCTGCTCCCTCCTGGTTCTCCAGCCACCTGGCTAACCCTTCCTCAGCTTTCTTTTCTGCATCCTCCTCCAGGTTACGCCACCAATCATAAACATCCTCAAGACAGCCGTGGGCCCTCTTCTCTTCTTTCCCTAAACTCTCTTGCTTCGTAACCTCATTAGTTCCCATGAGTTCAAATTAAAATTTCTTTGCAGATATCTCCTTATCTGTAGAATTAGCCCTTCATTCTCTCATAAGTTCCAGTCTACATCAACAACTGCCTCTTTCACATCTCAGACTAGATGCCTCGTGCACATACCAAACTCAACAAGGGCAAAACAGAATTTAATCTCTTTTGCCCCAAATTAGCTTTTTGGATTACCATCAAGGATTCCACCAAATTCCTAGTCACCAAAGATTTCAACCTGAGGTTTATCCTTGTGGCAGGTGGAATCTGAAATGATTGAAGAAACAAACATTCTGAGCTTATCAATTTAAGCAATGCATGCCAATTTCATTTCAAATTGTGACCAGACCTCCTCAAATTTGTCACTAGACTCCAAATACGGGGGGGGGGGCACAGATGTTTATGCATTAATAGATAACAATGAGCAGGATACAAAAGACGTATAACTAGGTCATGTGATTTCTAATTAGACAAAACTTTAGAGACTTTTCAAGTCAGGATGGGGAGAGTGAACAGTTACAGTTCCCTGAAATTAGCAAAGGAGGTGTCCCATTCCTTCCCCCAGTTGTCTGTGTTCAATCAATGGAACATGGAAACAATAATCAATTGGCAGGTACAGAGCCAATTTTCAGATAAGACATATAGGTTGCTTGAGATTGATAATTGTGAGGAAACTCCTTGCACCAGTCTTTGGTTCTGAGTTTCTGGTCAGCCATAACATAGGTCCTTAGTTAAGTGTCTCTAAGCAGCAGGTAGGGGTGGTTCAGCTTCCCACTCATGCAGAGGTAGGTTTAAACAATGCATTTAAGTTTTCTCAAAATTCTCATAATTGAATAGAGTTTTCTTATAAGACAGAAATTAAACTAGTCCCATAATTGAATAGAAAAGGAACTGGGCTAAATTGAAAATTGAGTCACAAGACAGAGTCAGTGTGATTCACTCAATTCCATCAATTCACCATTTTGATTTGTTTGGGGGGAAGGGCCAGCTATAGGATTTCTCATATATTCATAATCAGAATTATATAGTCAGGTTACAGAAGAAACCATTTAGACGGTTCACAAAGTTCTAATTTTGAGAGGTAAGATTTACATGTCACCAGGGTAACCAAGAAAACTCAACATAAACACCATGAAACAAAAGGTCAAAGCAATATAAAGATGATCATCAATGTTAAATAATGTCAAATCTGCTCATATCCTAGTAAACCACTCTCTATGTCCATTTGATCATTCTATCTTTTCTTGAGTCCCACATGTCCTATGTAGTCATCTGGTCCCTGGAAATATCTTCTCTTGGACTTGTTCTAAAGAGGGCTCTGCTTTTCTGGTTCCAAATCACTTGTAGAGATTTCTAGGTAATTCTGCTAAAATCTGCCAGTAATAAGACTCATATAATTTAGCACAATCTCTTCAATTTGGTTCTCCAAACCTGAAACTTCAGGGAATTTCAGTTTTTATAGAACATTTGCTGTTTTATCTTCACCTAAACCTGATGTAAGAGTCTAAAAAATTCATGAGGATCTGTCTTTTAAAATTATTAGATACTTTCAAATGGGAGAATAATCTCACTTTCTTAACAATTATCAATGCAATTTTATATGTAAAATCCATATTCCAATTTTGGCAACTTATTACTAAAACACACTCAAAGTCTGAATTTTCATGGTAGATATATTTGACATAAATTTTGTTAGTTAGTTAGTTTTCAACATTCACTTCCACAATATTTTGAGTTACAAATTTTCTCCCCATCTTTCCCCTACCCCTACCCCCATCCCAAGATAGCGAGCCTACTGAATTCCCCTTCCTCCAAGCTGTTCTCTCTTATGTCCTCCCCTATCCCCCCTTTACTTTCTCATAGGGCAAGATGGATTTGTACACCCCATTGCCTGTATATCTTATTTCCCAGTTGCATGTAAAAAACAATTTTAACAGTTATTTTTAAAATTTTGATTTCCAGATTCTTTCCCTTCTTTCCCCCTCACCCACCCCCACTGGGAAGACAAGTAATTCAATATAGGTTGTACATGTGTAGTTATGCAAAACATTTTCATAGTAGTTATATCGTGAAAGACTAACTATATTTCCCTCCATCCTATCCTGACCCCATTTATTCTATTTTTTATTTTGACTTTGTTCCTTTTCAAAAGTGTTTGCTTCTGACTACCCTCTCCCCCAATCTGTCCTCCTTTCTATCATCCCCTCCTCTTATGCCCTTTCCCCCTACTTTCCTGTAGGGTAAGATACCCAAATGAGTCATACTAGATATATTGGAAAGTCAATCATATATAAACATAGTTCTTAGAGAACTATTGCTTTCTCAAAATTTTCTATTCAATTTAATTCCGTTAATTTACATTACATCTTTGTCTTATTACTTTGTATAAACCCATCTTTGGGAGGATATCATCCCTATATTATAATTTGATCACGAATTCACACTAAAATTGTAAGATTTTTTCATACTTATATCCTATTATAGTAACTCAGAGATGTTAGTACCAATCTATTAACTAACAGATTTACTACTGTACTTACAAAACACTTGTACTGATCACCTTGACCTAATTATGGAAATTTGCTATGAAAAGAAAAGGAGAGACATAGTTATAAGTGTCAAGATTGATCTCCTCGAGGGCCCAGACTGACTTGGCATATACCATAACAGGGTGAAAACTCCCTTAACTCTGTTTTGTTCCAGGCAAAAGTCATATCGGACAATTAATCATGGAGTCACAGAATATCAAAAGTCGGGCTCTGGATTAACCAGGAGGAAAATCTTCCTCTTCAAACAGGAAATAGTACAATGGGGAAACCAAGTCAAGAGTATACTTCCTTAGGTCATTCCAAGATCACCCCCTCAGTTTTTCCCAGGCACAGACATCCACCTGTAGCATTCTCAGATTGCAGCACATGTCATTTTATACCATTGGCTTCACGACAATTCAGACAACCCTCCCTCTAATGAAAAGGCAAAACAAAATTATAGTCCTAAGAAATTTTTCCAAAACTATCAAAATATCAAGACCTGATTTAACTTGTCTTCCTAGTCAGTATTAGTGGGGTGTGGTCACTAGACATGCCAACGCTTTTTGGAGCCACAGATGAGAGTTGGGAGAAAGATGGACACCAAAGGTGGATGAAGGACCCTGAAAAGAACTCAGCAAGCCTTCATACCAGAGGTTCTAGTCTTCCCTGAGACCCTGATAGAGTGCTAGAAATGACAGGAAAGGAAAATCAAAGAAATGAGCATAGGCAAAGAAGAATCAAAACCATCACTTTTTGCAGACTATGTGATGGTATACAACTAAAATTTACAATGATTTACAGTAATTTGTAGGATATATGATAAACCTATAATAATCAATGTCATTTTGTAAGTCATCAGAGCCAACACCAATTGTCTTGCCATATGTCTTGCCGCTGGACTCTGATGGCCCTGGAGGAGTGGGACTGATGACTTTGCATGGCCCTGCCTCACTTAAATCCAATTCACTTGCAAGTCAAGGCATCAACCTCCTGATTTCATTGGTCCTCTGTGAGAATGAAGGGAGGAGATACAAAGTTAAGATATAACCTGAAAGCATAATTGAGTGAATGAAAAAAGTATTTGTTAAGTGCTGACCCTGAGGATGCAAATATAAAACATAAAACCCCTGCCCTACAGAGAACACCAATGTAAGTTATCAACAAAACAAAGTGGAAGAGACAGAAGGAGAAATTCTATTTAAAATAACTACAATGTATGGAATGCATGGGAGTCTACTTACCAAGATACACCCAAGAACTATTTGAATACACTTACCAAAAAATGTTTACACTGTCCTTCTACATCTCCAACCTTTTCACCATGATTCATTTGCCTTCTCACCTAGAACTTCCCTCAGCATATGGAACCTTCTCACCCGGGAGTTTCCTTCTGCCATGCTACCCAACTCCTTTCATTGACAAATTTCTTCAAGGGCCTCCATCTTGTGAACAGGCATGTGCCATCCATGTTTCATTCTTTTCCCAGTGGCCTTTTGGATTTTGCCACTATGCCTTCTTCCCACCTCATCCACTTTTTGTTTCCCTTTTGTATGTTTTCCTTTAGAGTGTAAGCTCTATGAGGGCAGGGGCCTCAAGGGGGGATTATTTTGTTCTTCTTTTTTGATTGCATTTTCATCCTTAGTGCTTGGCACAGCGCCTGATTTATTGTAATTTCTTAATAAATGTTGGTTGCTTGCCTATGAAATATAGACCAGAATAATAACAACCACTGGTCATGGATAAGATGAGGTAATATAATTAAAACATATATTATTCACATTAACTTACCAATTTAGTGCCATGATAATTAAGCTATGTTACTTTATAGACCTAGGGGGAAAATAATGAAACTCGCCTGGAGGACAAAAGGTCAAGAGTCATAAGGGAAATAATGAAAAGAAAAAATGGAAAGAGGACTTAGGCATGCCACATCTCAAACTATAATAAAAGTCAATAATCATCAAAACATTTTGTTACTGGCCAAAGATAGATGGATAGACAGACAGACAGACAGACAGACAGACAGACAGACAGACAGACAGACAGACAGATAGATAGATAGATAGATAGATAGATAGATAGATAGATAGATAGATAGATAGATAGATAGACAGACAGATAGACAGATACACAAATGGATGGATGGATAGATGCATTTATCAATCAGTGGAAAAGATCAGGTATCTGACAACACAGAAAATGAAAGGAATGTGACATAGTAAGCATACCAGGACTAGGTTAGGTGAAGTAGAAAAAATTTAGGGCCTTTTCTATCCCTTTCCTCACACCAGGAAGTAAGAAGTGCAGTCCTTTAAAAAGGCTGCTTAGTCACACAGGGGGCTGCAAATCCCCCTGCTGTTTCAGTCCAGTGAGATGAACAACCCGATGGCCCGGGTCACCTGTGTGCAGGATTGTGACTACAACTTCCAGTGTATCTACACCTACTGCTTCATCACTTGTCCATGACCACATCACCTTGATACAGGTCACCCAGCCAGTAAATGTCTGAAAGAGTCCAACTCGGGTCTTCTTGACTCCAGATCCCACTTACTATTTACTTCTCCATTTAGCTGCCCAAAGGATCTTTCACCTGAGTGATGACATTTGAGATGACCTAGGCGTGCACCAACTCCCCCCCCCATTAAATGTAGATAGATCATAGCTGGGTATAAATAGATAGATTAATAGATATAGATTTCGGGGCAGCTAGGTGGTGCACTGAGTAGAGCACCAGTCCTGGAGTCAGGAGAACCTGAGTTCAAATGTGGCCTCAGACGCTTAACACAAAAACTAGTTGTGTGACCTTAGGCAAGTCACTTAACCCCAATTGCCCTCCAAAAAGCAAAAAACAAAAAAAATAGATATAGGTCTCTATATCCATAGATGGGGCACCTGGGTGGTACAGTGAATAGAGTGATGGGCTTGAAGTAAAAAAGATTCATCTTCCTGAGTTCAAATCTGGCCTCAGATACTTACTAGTTGTGTAACCCTGAGCAAGTCACTTGATCTCTGTTTGCCTCAGATTCATCATCTCTAAAATGGAGGAAATAAAAGCAAGTACCTCCCAGGATTGTCATGAGGACCAAATGAGACAATATTTGTAAAGGACTTAGCACAGTCTCTGGCATATAATAAACACTATGTAAATGTTAGCTATTGTCTTGGTGGTGGTGGTGGTGTGCTGCTGCTGTTACTGCTGGTCATTCTTGTTGCCCAGGCAATGGAAGTTTCCAGCAAGGAAGACTTCAAACCCGCAGTTGTCATGAGATGAGGCAGAGCAGGAGGGGGGTGAGGCAAAGACACAGGGACAGGCTTTCTGGGAGAGCCCAGAGCTGCAGGCTCCTTGGCTGGGCTGCTGCCCTTGCTGAACCAGCTCCTGGTCTTATTCAGCCCGTCTCTTGCTCTCTGCTGCCACCTGCTGTTTCTTCACAGAATTACCAGAGCTATGTGTGATTTTTTCCCCTCTCTTCCCATTAGGAATTTTGAGTTCTAAAACTAAAACCTCCCTGGCTATCCTTGTTCTTTTGCATTTTGAACCTCACAATGTGATACAAAGCTAACCACCAGAAGACTGAATTGTTCATACTAAATCTCTCTCTGTTTTTAGTCCTTTTTTTTTTTACTTTCTCAGCTACCATTCTTTGAATTCAAACTACACTTTTAATTAAAATGAGAAAATTCTTTTTGACTCCCTTCATGACATGCACAAAACCAATTTAGATACCTCAACCAGCAGTATCTTGGGGGTTGGCTGGAATATTCTTTCATTCATTTGACCAATGCACAAGCATTTATTAAGCAGACAGTTCTGAAAGGTATAAAATGATTGGTCTCCCTATATATAAGCAACCCTGAAATTCTCACTTCACTCTCCTGGATACTATACCTCTATTATTATCACCCATGATCACACTTGAAAAGTGAAAATGAGAAAAACAGAAGACTGGACAGTCAAACAAAACAAATTAGAGATTCACAAATATTTTGGGAAATTGCTGAAGAAAAGTTCCCTAGAGTAACAAGGTTAAGGGATAGACAATATAACAGAATTGGCCATCTGTCCACACAAACACTTAATTCACTATTCCCAGACACTCCTTTCTCAAGGCCCACAGCATCAGCGATAAAGCAAAGATTTTATAAGTGGTTAAGATATGTCTGGCTCACCAACCATTCAGTCTACACAAAAACTCTATGATGAAGTTGAGGGGAGCATGGGGAATACAGTAGGTACAGAAATCAGAGAAGGACAAGACAGAGGCAAAGCAGACACACAGACACAAAGTGCTCTAGGGAGAGTTCAGAAGGCAAGGATGATGATCAGGGCTGGCCTCAGGGGAGGCTCATGGGAGACTAAGGGAAGGAGGCAGCCTGAGAAGGCACAGAAAAGATAAGTCCATGGAGAAAGGAGGCCAAGGGCAAGTCCCAGTCATCGAAAGCCATCTTTGGCCCAATGACCTTGTGTCTCTCCAGTTACTCTCTGTTATCATTATCCACCAATGTCAGGGAAGGGTCCAAAGGGTTTCATTCTTCTGGATGTGTTCAGTAGAGTCCCCACTGTCCAACTGGGTCTTTGGGGTTGGTGAAGGACTGACCAGCAATTCCTATGGAATGGGCTCTGATTTCTGCTTCTCCTCCTTCAGTCTCCAGATGAATGAGGAGCCTATGACACATACCCCCCTTCCCACTCATCTTCTGCTGTTTCTTCCTTCTCTTGGTCAAACAGTAGGAGGAGAGGGGATGCCACCTGCTCTCCTATTCTTCATTCACTTCCCAACAAATCCTAAGGAAACTGAGATGCCCAGAGGGAAAGTAATTCAGCCAAGGTCACCCAGCAAGTGGATAGCAGAGACTCACCTAGGAAGCAGGAGTCTGTAAAGCCAAGCATGAGCAACTTTCCAGAGGACTTCTGCTTTGAAAAGCTTTCAAGGTTCTGATTATACAGCATAGTGAACTTTCTATTCAGTAATAAATTAAGGCAAAACATTCACAGAAATTAAAATATAGAAGTCACAATGTTATAACTTAACAACTTCTCACTAAAGTTGCCACATACTTTTCACCAAAGTGGTCACACAGTTTTAAACAAAGTACATTTATTTAGTGACTCAATCATTCTTAAGAAAGCAAGCCTCCTTAATTGACACATAGTACAGAGGTCAAAAGCTCTCTGCCCCTAGGTCACATTGTCTTAATTTCTTCAATCAAAAAGCCTTCTTTCTTCTTGATTGGAGATTAGTTTCTAATCATCCTTAATTAGTAAGTCCTTAACTCAATCATCTATTTGTAAAGGTCAAAATTCTTCACCCCTAGTAAATCATGGTCTTCTCGGTTTGCATTAAATACCCAAGAAGAGGTCTTTTCATCTTGACTTGAGCCTGGCTCTCCACTTCCATGGTTCCCTTTCCATGGTCCCAGCTCCTGCCAGCTCCTTGTTCTCCAGCTCCTTGTCCAGTTCTTGTTCCATACTGAAGCTCACAGTGTCTAGTACACCTCAAGTCTTTCACAGTTTCTGTTCCCAGAAATACAAAGCTTAACAAAGCCACAATAGCATTCATTCACATTGCTGGCATCCTCATCGATTCACTTTCTGCCTGTGAAATCAAAATAAACCCAACAGCAAGGTCTGAAGATTCAACACAAACCATTAGTATAGTCTATGGGCCTCTGAAATCATCAGCAAGACCCTCTCCCGTGATTTCTATAAACATAAAACAAGAAAGTCCTCTTTCAGGGCTTCTGAACCAGCAGCAAGGTCCCAGGGATTCTATAACAACAGTGCCATTTTCTATTAGCAGACAAATCTGACAAAGTAACATCAGAACAGACAGACAAAGTACCAAGACCACAACCATGACTCCTTCCTGTTCTCCTCTTTTCTCATTTCTCAGTTCTCTCAATTCTCAGTTCTCATTTCTCTTCTCATTTCTTCTCAGTTCTGAATTCATTTCTCAGTTTCTCTTCTCTCTTTGCAGCAGTAGCAGCCCAGCCTGCAGATGCTCACTCCCAGAAGTTCTGGCCTCTCTCAGCTTGGGCTTTTTCTTATATACCGTATTAGCTCCTCCCTGTCCTGCCCTTTCCTGTTACTCAACAAGTCTATCCCACTGTAGGATTCACAAGTTCTGGTCTTAATACTTAACACAATCATGAACTTGGAACTAAGTGCTAAGTATCTGTTAGATAACCAATACAAGGGACAGGGAAAATCTTCAAACTCCCATTACCATTACACTGTCCTGACTGCTAGGATCCTTCCCCCAGGAAAGTGTTCTCTGCTCCCCTATGTTCAGGGATGTAAAGTGACAGCTGGTGGATCTGAGGTCAAATCCTGGCTGTCCACATCATAGCAATGTGATCTTGAACAAAGTATTTCCTCACTCTGGGAGTGAGGAAACTTTTCATCATTGAAATGAGGGAGTGGACAAGATGGTCTCTAAGGCTCCTTCATCCTCTGAGACTATGATCCTCAGACAAAATAATGAACCACTTCATGGGCACAATGGTCAGGCCTAGAGTCAAGAAGACCCAAGTTCAAATCCAGTTTTAGACATTAACTAGCTGTGTGACCCTGGGTAAGTCACTAAATGTGCTTGCCTCAGGTTTTTTTTTCATCTATAAAATGGGGATCATAATAGATCCTACCTCCCAGGGTAGTTGTGAGGATCAAATGAAATGACAATTGCGAACCGTGTAGTACAAACTCTGACACTTAGTAGGCATTATATAAATGTCAGTTATTATAATTCTGATTATTTTTAAGCCCAGGACTTGTAACTCCAAGTCTCTCCCTGAACCATGCCAGATGCTACCTTGTTTTTTCTGGGATCTGTACCTCCCAAGGAACCAAGTGTACTGGTTCTCAAACTTAGATTTTCCCTCCCCAATTCTCCAGCCACTGACCAGATGTCCCCAGCACTCACAGGCCACACTGAGAAGGGTGGTTGTTTCTGTGCTCATTCTGGCCCCAGCAAAGGTCACTGAACAGGTGAGGTTGATTCCACAGTCCTGAGCTCTTGGGGTGAGAGTCAGATCAGAGAAAAAAGGGTCCCTCAGCTTGGTCCTGGGTTGGAAAGATTAGCTCTTATACAGGAGAAAGTGTGAAAGTGGCCTCTCCCCACAGACCCAGGAGGCTTCACACATCTGTGACTGCCAAGAGTGCCCAGGCTCCAGCATCCCTGGAATGTAGATGTAGGTTACTATGTCAGAGCTGAGGAGAAAAGAAATTAAGTGAGCCAGGTCCTCTTCCATTAACTGATAATCTGTCCTTTAAATGTCCCCAGAGTGACTTGTCCCTGGGAACTCCTTCCCCAGCTTCCAGTTCTGTCCCTCCTTCCCCAGGGATCTCCTGTATCCCCAGGACCTGAGGGAGTCCCCTCTGCCCTTGGGTCTGATTCTGCAAAGAGAATAATGCATACTGTAGCCTCCACCTGGTGCTGGCCCAGGGCCTGTCCCTTCTACCTTAGATGCTGTTCCCTGCCTCCCCCAACACCTCTGGTCCTTTTCCTTGCATTCTAGGCTATTTCCAAGGTCAGGGCCACTCAGTTCTACCTGGAGTCATTTCTCCACGTAGAGAAGACCACAGTGCATTCCCTTCCTCAGTTCCGATGCTTGTTTTTGACCTCCAAATGTCCTCCGGTTTTTTCCCCTCCCTCTGACTGGGCTCCCCACTATCTCTGTGGCCCATTCTTTTCTTGAGACCTTGAGAAAAAGGTTATTCTAGTACTTTACCAGAATTCTAGTACTTCCCCTTATACCCCTTATCAGGACCCTGGGAATCAAATAAAGTTACCTTCTCCCAGAGTTACTTGTCATTTTCAATTAGTTGTGTCTGCCTCTTTGTGACCCCATTTGGGGTTTTCTTAGCAAAGATACAGGAATGGTTTGCCACTTCCTTCTCCAGCTCATTTTATAGATGAAGATACTGAGATAAACAGGGTGAAGTGACTTATCCAGGGTCACATAGCTAGTAAGTGTCTGAGTCTGGATTAGAATTCAAGTCCTCCTGACTCCAGTTCTAGCCCTTTATTCACTGCACTACCTAGTATCCAAGTCTATAATTACCAAATATAATGGCATTGTCTCAGCTCTTTTCCTTGAAATTTCTAGAGCTTTTAACCTTCTTCCCCTGTATCCTCTCTCTTTTAAAAACCTGACCAGGACAAAGCACAGGAAGGTCACCTTATTCATGGAAGCTGTGTCATACTTAAGGCAGCACACAGTGACATGGGTTATTATGGCCATCATATCATACTGGGGACACAGTACAGTTCTCTAAAAACAACAGATCTTTTTTCAAACACACAAATATCTAGCCATGTCCCTCCCCCATCTTCTACTTAATGAGCTAACACAGAAATTTTCCTTTTTTGTTAAATTTTATGTTTATTTTTAGTTTACATCACTCATTTCCACAAGATTTTGAGTTACAAATTTTCTCCCCATCTTTCCCCTACCCAAAACCCCAAAAGAGTGATCCTATTGAATACCCCCTCCCCCAATCTTCTCTCTCCTATACCCTTCCCCTTACCCCCTCTGACTTTCCAGTAGGGCAAGATAGATCTCCATGCCCCAGTGCCTGTACATCTTATTTCCCAGTTGCAGGTAAAAAATAATAATTATTATTATGTATATATATATATATATAACATTTTATTTTAAAATGTTGAATTCCAGATTCTTTCACTTCCTCCCTCAACACTCACCCTTACTGGGAAGATAAGCAATTCAATATAGGTTGTACATGTGTAGCTATGCAAAACATTTCCATAGTGGATATATTGTGAAAGACTGACTACATTTCCCTACATCCTTATCCCACCCACCCTTGTTCTATTCCTTACTTTTACCCTGTCCCTTTGCAAAAGCTTCCAACTTCCCTCCCCCACAACCTGCCCTCCCCTCCATCATTCCCCCTCTCATCCCCTTCCCCCCTACACTCCTGTAGGGTGAGATACCCTATTTAGTGTGTATGTCATTCCCTCCCTAAGCCAAATTCAATAAGAGTAAGGTTGACTCATTCCCTTTTGCTTTCCTGTTCTTCCCCTCCATTGTAACAGTTTTCCCTTGCCTCTTCTATATGAGATAATTTACCCCATTCTGTCTCTACCATCTCCTCCCATTATATTCCTCTCTCACCTCTCAATTACACCATTTAATTATCATCCCTTCCTATTAAATTGGTCCTGTGCCCTCTGTCTATGTATACTTGTACACATATATACACACACTCACATATATATTGATATGCCCATATACCCTCCTATATGGACATACATATATGTCTACATATTATAAATACATTTATATTCCCTTCAACTATTCTCATACTGAGAAAAATTTCATAAGTTACAATTATCATTTTTCCATGTAGGAACATAAATAGTTCAATTTTGATAAGTTCCTTATGATTTCTTTTCCCTGTTTACCTTCTCATGCTTCTCTTGCTTCTTGTATCTGAATGTCAAATTTTCTATTCAACTTTGGTTTTTTCATCAAGAATGCTTGAAAGTCCTCTATTCCACTGAATGACCATATTTTCCCCTGAAACATGATACTCAGTTTTCCTGGGTAGGTGATTCTTGGTTTTAATCCCAGCTCCTTTGACCTCCAGAATATCATATTCCAAGCCCTTCGATCCCTCAGTGTAGAAGCTGACAGATTCTGTGTTATCCTGATAGCGTTTCCACAGTATTCAAGTTGTTTCTTCTTGGCTGCTTATAATGTTTTCTCCTTGATCTGGGAACTCTGGAACCTGACTATAATATTCCTAGGAGTTTTCTTTTGGGGATCTTTTTCAAGAGGTGATTGGTGGATTCTTTCAATCTCTATTTTGCCCTCTGGTTCTAAAACATTAGTGCAATTTTCCTTGAGAATTTCTTGAAAGATGATTTCTAGGTTCTTTTTTTGATGATGGCTTTCAGGTAGTCTAATAATTTTTAAATTAGGGTTAAGGTTATGTAATAATATATCCTGGATCTATTTTCCAGGTCAATGGTTTTTCCAATTAGATATTTCACATTGCCTCCTATTTTTTCATTTGTTTGGATCTGTTTAATAATATCTTGGTTTCTCATAAATTCTCTAGCTTCCATTTGCTCCAATCTAATTCTGAAAGAATTATTCTCTTCAGTGAGCTTTTAAGATTCTTTTTCCATCTGGCAAATTTTGCTTTTTAAGGCATTCTTCTCCTAATTGTCTTTTTTAGCCCCTTTTGCCATTTGAGTTAGTCGATTTTTTAAGGTGTTATTTTCTTCAGTCATGTTCTTGACTCTCTTTTCATGATTTTCTTACATCATTCTCATTTCTCTTCCCAATTTTTCCTCCACTTCTCTTATTTGGTTTTCAAAACCTTTCTTAAGCTCCTCTATGGCCTGTAACCAGATCATATTTTTCTTGGAATCTTTTGGTCCAGGAGTTCTGATTCATTTTCTTCCTCCTGTTCCATGCTTTGATCCTTTTTGTCCCCAAAAAAAGAGTCCAAAGTTGGATTGCTGTGCTTGCTTTGTTTCCTGTGCTTGCTCATGTTGTCACTCTATTACTTGACTTTTGAGCTTTTTGCCACAGTAGAACTCTGCTTCCAGAAAGGGAAACTTTGTCCCAAATAGCTGGGGTTTTGCCAGAGCTATTAGTTGCCTAACCTCTCTAAAGCCTCCACGTGCTCTGGCTCACTGGTCATGCACCCCAGGATCTTCACCCCAGAGAGCAATCCACATCCAAGCAGTTTAAAGCAAGAGCGATTACCCCTCAGACTGATCACTTGGTCCCCCTACAATCTGCAGACCAGGAGCTCTGAAGAAGCCACGCAGTTGCAGCCACCACACCTCAACTGCTTCTCCCTCAAGGGACAGAGGCCAGACCACACTCCCGGACTCCCTGTTCCCAAAATTCACACTGACCTCTCACTTTGTCCTTAGCATCTATGGGTTGATAATTCTGGAAACTTTCACAGCTTCTGGTGATCTGAAGACCCTCCATCTGGAGGCTGGTTGTGTCCACTCTGAGGCTAAAACCTCCGATTCACACAGGGCTGGGCTCAGCTCCCAGAGCACTCTGCTGGCCCCTTCCTGCCAGCCTGAGTGTCTGTCTTCAGGAGGAGGTTAGCTTCTCTCTGTCATTTTGTGGGTTTTGTACCTCCAAAGTTTGTTTAGAGACAATTTTTACATGAAGTGGAAGAGGTGGAAGCAGGAGTCGCACAGAAGTCCTGTTTCTACTCACATCTTAAGTGTTTCTAACTAGTCTGGAGATACATGACTGATTGTTCCAACAAAATGATTTTTTAAATTGTGTCTTATCCATAGATTTTTGGGTTTTAAAGCCAAGCTAACATTCTTTGTCCCTTCATTCACAAATTGAGCAGTTTGTATTTCACTTAGTGAAGAAATAGAAGACATGGCTGTTGATAAGCTGGGAGGGATAACCAAAATACCAGATAGAAGAGTTTGCCACCAAAATGGTCTCCACAGATTAGGCCATTGGGCAGAATATAATAAGAGGAAATCTAATGACCATGCAAATTTTGTGTGGCGTTTGGGTGAATGTCACACAGTGATGCAAGGCTAATCAGAAGAACTTTTGCTACTCAGAGTCAAGCACAGCATAGTAGGGTACGGTGATTTAGTCAGAGGGCATCACATGTAACCTTCCTCACTGCCACAGTCCCATGGGACTTCATGCTGTGGGTCAAGATGAGTAGTAGAATGCACTCTTCTCTCAAAAGCCCAGGGCCTCTTGGGGTCCCAGGTTTGCATAGCACTTTCAGACAGAATCTGTCATAGCAGCCATTATGTCACAGAGGGCCAATGGCATCAAGCAGTACAGACCAAAATCAAAAGAATAACTCCTAAAAATGAACCAGGAAAACCTACTCAGGTTGTGGAAAGGGGAAATATGGGCATACTATAGCAGCAAGATTGTTGGAGAGTTTTAATAATCAGTTCTAGCTAGAACTAGGTAGAGTTTGAAATCATAAGCATATCAGAGTCATATACTAGGAGATAAACCTGGGAGAGTGGGGCCAGAGTCCCCTCTGGCTATGCAGACCTAGAGAAATTTGAAGTCTTACACTTCATTCCAAGGATTAGACTTTATAAGTACAACACAGAGGGGGAACTAGATAACTCTTCAACTGAAAAAAAAAATGGGGTGGGGGAGTAGTGATTGTAAAGTCAATAATAGACTTTGCTATCCAAAAATGTTAATGAAAACTTGTGCCTCATTAATGGTGGCATGCCTTTCAGGACTATAGAGGAAAGAAAAGAGTCCTTCTGGACTATCCCTGTGTCAGGACTGCACCTAGTTCTGAGCACCACATTTTTAGAAAGCCATTGATATGACCTGGAGGGTGTCTGAGAGCATCAAGGATGATGAATAGCTTGTCATACCATACCATATGGAAAACATTTGAAGGAATGGGGAATTTTTAGTCTGAAGAAAGAGATACTGGTGGGGGAACATGATAGTCATCTTTAAGTATCGGAATGGGTATTATGTGTGGGAGGAGAAAGATCTGTTCTGTTAGGTTCTGGAGCTCAGAACCAGCAGCAATGGGTGCAAGCTTCTGAGAGAAAATTTGAATAAAATTCTTTCACTCAAATCTACTCAGAGGCTCATTCACTCTCTCTCTTTCTCAGTCTCTCCCTCTCTCTGTCTCTGTCTCTCTGTGCCTCTCTCTCTCTCTCTCTCTCTCTCTCTCTGTCTCTGTCTCTGTCTCTCTGTGCCTCTCTCTCTCTGTCTCTGTCTCTGTCTCTCTCTGTCTGTCTCTCTGTCTCTCTCTCTCTGTCTCTTTATTTCTCTCATCTGATCTATGTTATAAGCTTGTCTTTTTTAAGAACTACCATTTATATAATGTTTTCAAATTTGTAAAATACTTTATATTTCTTGTATTATTTGATCCTTGTAAGTGGCATCTAAGTAGGATAGTGGATAGATTATTAAGCCTGAAGTCAGGGAGATCTGAGTTCAAGTCCAGCCTACACACTTCCTGGCTATGTGACCCTGAGCAAGTAATTATTTTTAGCCTCTATCTGCCTCAGTTTCCTCGACTATAAAATTGACATAATCATAAAGCCTGTGCTATTGTGAGAATCAAATAATATAATATTGGCAAAGCAGTTGACATGTTGCCTGGAACATAATAGACTTCATAGGTGATTGCTGATGTCCTACTAAAATCTGAGCAATAAATGAATTCTTTTTTTTTTTGGAGGGCAATTGGGGTTAAGTGACTTGCCCAAAGTCACATGGCTAGGGGTTTTTTTGTGTGTGTTACATGTCTGCGGCCAGATCCGAACCCAGGTCCTCCTCACTCCAGGGCCGGTGCTCTATTCACTGCACCACCTACCCTCCCCAATAAATGAATTCTTTGTGTACCTTCATCAGTCACTTTAGGTAATTTCTACTTTTTCTTCCTCCCTGCAATTGTATTTTCTCCCAACTTCATTCTAGAGAACTCTCCATTTTTGCTGGG
This sequence comes from Petaurus breviceps papuanus, assembly GCF_028583685.1. Lineage (NCBI taxonomy): Eukaryota > Metazoa > Chordata > Mammalia > Diprotodontia > Petauridae > Petaurus > Petaurus breviceps. The sequence continues at coordinate 38,000,205 of NW_027185797.1, forward strand.
CCAACTTGCTCTACAGAATTTTAGTCCATGAGATCCTGCTTGTGATCTGAAATTTTTGAAAACCAGTGTCTTAAGATTTATGTTTTCTATCAGATTATGCCCAACTTTTCTCTCATTTTACATCACAACTTTAAAGATGGATGGCTCCCTTCCCCCCAGATTCCCATCATTTTTATTTCAGCCATCACTTCCTCTTTATGATGAAAATCAAGTAAAAAATATGACTTCCCATTATCAATTCCTTTTGAAGAATGAAATTATTATTAAGGCTAGACAGGATTTTTCCATTTCCCTGTTCTGGGCAAAATAGAGAGAATTCCCTATTTGTGTGATTAATCAAAGTGCCCCAATACTGCATGGCCATGGCTTCATGTCCAGTTTATGGCAAGATCTCATGCATTGAGGTCAGGGTCAATATGGTGGAGCAAGAGGTAGTATTTTTGCTCTAACTTCTCCGCAACAACATAGAAAATGTGGAAGACTGAATTCTGATCAGGAAAGCCAAGAAAAAAACACAGTGAGTCACTTTTGTGGCCCAGGGCAGCTTAGTAAGATAGAAAAGTCTACCAACACTGGGTTAGAGGCTGACCAAGGGGACAGTACAAGAGCAATTTATTAGTGACAGTGGCAGTGGCAGTGGCAGCCGCAGCAGCAGCAGGTTATGTGGGTTAAAGAGATGGCTGCAGTGGAAGCAGTAGCAAGAAACACTTCAGTGTCCAGAAACAGTAAGGGGACTAGATACCAGGAAAGGAAGCATCTTGGCAAAAAGAGATCCCAGAGGACACCTGTACTGGCACAGAGAACAGAAATGAATGCCATCTGGCAGCCACAGTCACAGTTCCAGGGTAGAGAGTAGTGGTCATGAGGAAACAGGAGCCCTGTCTGTGTAAGGAACAAGGAACAAACCAGAAACCTAGCAGAGAGGGCATTGTTCTAACCATTAGCCCAATACATAAGCCTACAGTGGAATAAACCAGGGAAAGAGACCAAAACCCAGAGGGAGTCAGCAGTTCAGTCACTCTGAACCTGGGGTATCTTACAGTGAACTAACAGGGACTAAGTCCAAAAGCAGGCTAATGAAACTCAACTACAAAGGGCTGCCAGGTGGCTCAGTGAGTAAGAGCACTGGCTCCAGTGTTGGGATGACCTGGATCAAATCCGGGCTCAGATATCCAGCACCACACCCAGAAATAACTGGCCGTGTAACCTTGAGCAAGTTACTTAACCCCGATTGCTTTAAAAAAAAAAAAAAGAAAGAAAGAAACTCAACCACATACAAGCCAACATTCACAAACCAGGGTCAGAGACTTGAAGAGCACAGCCCAGGAGGGCAGTGAATAGACGTCTCCCCAGATTACACCAGAGAAGCACAGAAAACTTATACAGGCTCCCAGATTAAACTGTAAAATCAGCAGGACAAAAAAGATGGAATCTCCTTCCCCCCCACCCACCAAAAAAAAGAGAACATGAATTTACTCTAAAATACAGTACAAGATCATGAAGTAGACTGAGGAAATGAGCAAAAAAAAATTTGGCAATTATAAGCTACTATGATGACAAGAAATGCAAGACACAAACACAGAAAACAATAACTGGAAAATGTCTATAAGCAAAGTCTCTAAGGGGGAAAAATACACATTAGACCCAAGTCCAACCACAATTGCCAGAATAGTTAAAGAAAAAGGTAAAAAAAAAAAAGAGCAAGAATAACTTTTAAAAATCAAACAAAAGCAGTAGAGGAAAAATGGGAAAAGAAATGAGAGCTATACTAGAAAATTATCCAAAGAGAATTAACAGCTTCCTGGCCGAAGAAAATAAGTTCTTAAAAATTAGAATTGGACAAGTGAAAACTAATGACTCTATGAGTTATCAAGAAAAAATGAAATAAAAAAATAGAAAATATGAACTATCTCAAAGGAAAAAACAAGTGACATGGAAAATTGTTTGAGGGAAGATAATTTATGAATCATTGGACCGCCTGAAAGTCATGAACAGAAAAAGAGACTGGGCATCGTATTTCAAGAAATTATAAAGGAAAACAGCCCAGATGTCTTAGAACCATAGGGCAAGAAACTGAAAGAATCCACCAGTCTCCTCCTGAAAGAACTCCCCAACTGAAAGCTCCCAAGAATATTTTAGTTAAAACCCAGAACTCCTGGGGTCAGCTAGGTGGCACAGTGAATAGAGCACTGGCCCTGGAGTCAGGAGGACCTAAGTTCAAATGTGACCTCAGACACTTAACACAAAAACTTGCCATGTGACCTTGGGCAAGTCACTTATCCACAATTGCCCTCCAAAATGCAAATAAAACAAAACCCAGAAATCCCAGGTGGAGAAAATATTGAAATCAGCCAGAAAGAATCCAGGTACTGAGGAATCGCAGTCAGGATCACACAAGATTTAGGAGCTTCCACTTTAAAGGAGCAGAGGGTCTGCAATATATTACAGAAGAAAAAGGAGTGAGGATTACAACCAAGAATAATGTGCCCAGAAAAAGTAATTATACTCCTATAGGGGAAAATGTACATTTAAGTAGAGAACTTTCTAGCATTCCTGATCAGAGCTGAAGAGAAAATTCAACATTCAAACACAAGACTCAAGAAAAGCATGAAAAGATATATATAAGGGAGATATCATTGGTGATGAAACAAAGTTTAACTGTTTACATTCTTATATGGGAAAATGATGCATGTAACCCCTGAGAACTTTATTTTTCACCAGGAATCTTAGAGAGACTCTACTTAGACAGAGAGCCTAGGTGTGTTTCTATTATGTTGTGATGGTCTCAAAAGAAGAATGGAAAGGTGATAAAGAGGGATGCCTTCAAGGGGGGCGGGCAAGGTGAGGAAGCTTAGGGAAATTATTTCACATAAATAGGGGGGTGCAAGGAAGAGTTTACATAACAGAGGACAGAAGGGGGAAAGTAGGCAACACTTGGAATGCAGTCTCATCTGAATTGATTCAAGGAGGGGAAAATGAACATACACACACAGTTGCACATAGAAATTCATCTTAATCAACAGGGAAGTAGAAAAGAAAGGGGTTAAGGGAAAGGGAAGGGTATAAAAGGGAAGGGAGATTAAGGGAAGAGATGGTCAGAAGTAAAACAGAATCTTGAGTAGGAAGCAGGGAAAAAAGAGGATAAATATAAGAAAATAGGCTGGAGGGAAATGCACACCTAGCAATCATGAGTGTGAATGTGAATGGGATGAAATAATCCATAAAATGAAAGAGGATAGAAGAATGAATTAAAAGCTAGAATCCAACAACATGTTTGCAAGAAATACTTGAAACATAAAGACACAAAGAAGGACAAAATAAGGGGCTAGAGCAGTATCTGTTGGGCTTTAGCTGAAGTATAAAAGGCAAGAGTAGCAATGGTGACCTCACACAAAGCAAAAATTTAATTAAATTAATTAAAAGAGATAATCAGGTAAACTAAATTTGCTGAAAGGTATCACATCCAATGGGCAAATGCATATGTATCAAGTAGCATAACATCCAAATTCTTGAAGGAAAAGTTAAATGAGTTGCAGGAGGAAATAGTAAAACTATAATAGTGGGAGGGGGGGAATGAATGAACAAATTATGGTATTTGAATGTGAGACAATACTATTGTACTGTAAGAACTGATGAAGTGGATGGTTTCATAAAACCTGGGAAGACATATGAACTGATACAAGTGAAGTTAGCAGAAACAAGAGAAAAAATTTACACAGTAATAACAATTTTGTAAAGACAAGCAACTGTGGAAGACTTATTAACTCTGATCAACTCTTAGAAACAATGATCTAACACAGTTGCAAAGGACTCATGATGAAAAATATTATCCCTCTCCCAGTAAAGAACTGATGGATGGTGAGAATTTAAAAATAAAATAAAATGGAATTCAAAAATAAATACAAATATATTTTTTAAAACCTTACCTATTTCTTTCTGCTTTCCAGATAATCTGGAATATATTACCTAAACACTGTGATTTTTGTTTGTCCCATTATTGATCCTTTTGCAAAAGCTTTCCAAGATGTTTCCTCCCTCTAGTTTCTGAATTTCCTCACATGATAACATCTTACATCAATACAATAGGGGGATGCAAGGAAGAGTTTACATAACAGAGGACAGAAGGGGGAAAGTAGGCAACATTATCTAACCTCTTCATTTTGAGTAAGATATATCCTTCCATTGAAAATTATGAATCCTAATACACAAGGTGTCAATGCTAGTTCAGAAAATGTGTTTACCTCCTTGAATTCACCTTGCTTAATTGCCCATTTCTGCATTTCCGCATAAATATCTGTTACCAGCAAAGGCTGCAGCTTGCCTGGGGCATCACCTTATTTTCTGGTATCTAGTCATTCTTCCTCCCCTCTTTCTTTAGTAGGGGGTGGAAAACTCCGCAGGTCTTGGTGTGAAGAGACTTGTCTGCTTAAAGAGAATGAAATTAGTTTGAAGTGCTTTTAATCTAACATGAAGGTCTCAGGTCAACTTGGCTTCCATTCTCTGAAAAGGTTTTTGTAAGACTTGAAAATACAAATAATCTATAGGTTTCATAAAACACTCTGAGCCCCCAAGTCAGATGTTTATTGAAAAATCAAGAGAACGATCCTCCTGATAATTGAATTGAGTATAGTCAGTTATGCACATTTCCCTTCCCTCTCTCACATTCTCCTTAGTAAAAATATAATCCCAGTTTAAAATATTTTATCTCTATCCAGAAAACTGTTTTTTTTTAATTATTAGTAAGAAAGATATTTAAATACCATGGAAACAATGGGACAATTGCATAATTATCATCACCAGCAGTAGCATGGGGGTAATAAAATAAAAGGGAGAAAGAGTGGAGTAGATGCTTTATTTTTCTAGCATTTTCTCTGACAAGCCAGAATTCATTCCTTCTCTGTTGGATTCTCTAAATAAACTGAGATGCCAGGAAAAGAAAAAACCTCCAGCTACTATAAACTTCAGAGCCAATCTCCTGGGAAGAATCATCGATCTTCTACTGCCCCTGCTACTCCTTGCCATTGCCACCACGCCACCTCAGCTGCCTGCCACTAATCTCTCTCTCCAGTTTCTCTCCCATTCTTCTCTCTTAGACTTCTCCAGAAAGGTTTTGTTGTTTTTTTTAATTCCTGCTGTGTTGGAAAAATCCATTCTCCAGGCCTGCTCCTGCAATAAGAGTTCTCTCTTCTTATTTGTGGCAGAAATACAGCTCCCAGTCTTTAGGGACATAGGCACCTTGCACAGTCAGCCAGTCCAAGCCTTGCAAGAAGGAGCATTACAGGTATAAAGTCTGCGTCTATCTCTACTTGAACATCTTTTCTGGGAAATTGGTCCCTGGGTACTACAAAGACTTTTTTATTAATATCCTTCTCTACTGCATTGTATCTGATGCCCTCATGGTGCCCAACATGGCACAATAGAGGTGTATATTTTTCTCTGTACCCTTCCATTTTCAATTGAAAGATCTCTTGCAAGGATTCAAGAGATTCTCAGAAAATCTCCCAGGACCATGAAATTCCATGGCATGATGTAAGCTCAGTGACCATTGGCACATCCAGTGCCAACCAGACCCACCAAAAGGAATCCTCACTACAACATACTCAGTAACTGCTAAAGTAGGCTAACCTTGAGGATCTCCAAGGAGGAGAAAACCTAACGCTTCCTGAGGCATCCCTCTCCTTGGGATAGCTCTAATTGTTAGGAAGTTTTTCATGATGTTAAAACAGTGTCTGCCATTTTGTGATTTCTATTTATGACTCCTATTTCAAACCTCTAGTGCCAAACAGCATAAATTTAGCTCCTCTTCCATATGATAGACCTTCAAAAGCAAAAAAGATAATGATCACATTTTTCCTGAGCCTTTTGTTCTCCACAATTCTTTCTAGTGTTTCACCAAATTACTAAGCCCCTTCACAGCATTGGCTACTCTCCTCTGAAAATTCTAACTGAATCAGTGTCATCCTTAACCTGTGACATTTGCAGGAGGATGATCCAGGCAGAGTAAAGAGGCACAATCACTAATATCTCTCTTAATGCTGCTGAGCACTACATGATGATGGCTTTTGTTGAGGGGGTTTCTATCATAGAACACTATTGATTCATATTAAACTTACAATTCACTAAAACTCTTAGAATTTTTATCAATTAAAATCCTGTTGAGTCATTCCTCGTCCATCTTGTACTTGTGAAGATGATTTCCTAGATTTAAGTATAATCAATTAATACACATGGTTGGAGAAGGCTTCTTGTAGCCATGGAAGTCAGTAATCAGAATGGAAGAGGGAGAGAATGCCAGGCATGGGAGACAACCAGAGAAAATGCCCTGAGCCAAGAGATGGAGTGGTTTGTTCGTGGAGGAGCCAGGAGGCTAGTGTCACTGGACCAAAGGGTATATGGTGGAAGTAAGGTGTAAGAAGACTGGAGAGGAGAGGGCTAGGTTGGGCAGGGCATTGAATGACAAACAGCATTTTGTATATGATCCTGCAGGCAAAAGGATTTTATGTGTATGCCTACTGAATTTCATCTCATTAGATTCAACCCAATATTCTCTCTAGATCTTTTTGGGTTGTTAGCTAACCCTCCAACTTAAAATTTTGATGAGTGTCTGTTAGTCATGGATAAAAAATATCAAATAGCCTAAGACCAAGCAGAGATCACCGGGGCTCTTCACTGAAGACCATCGTTCCAAGTTGACATGGAACCATTGATAACAACTCTTTGAATAAAGCCATTCAACTAGTTCTGAATGAACCAACTTATATCCATGTCTAGACCCTAATTCCATTTATTCCACAAGAATTATGTGTTAGAGTCCTTCTACTTTTAGCCAATGTTTTCCTTTTATTTTTAATTAGCTCTTATGAAGTGCACTGAGTTCATCGCTCCTATATTTTAAGCTATGTTTCTAAAATCCAAAACATCTGAGACCGAGTTAAGCCAAAGATCTATTGATAAGAAGATATAAGGATGTCGTAAAGATAGAAAGGAGATCAGGCTAAGACAAAGTCATGGAAATGGAAATATGGAAGGGGACAAGAAGGACACTAACCTAGACCAAAGGCACATGGGGAAGAAGGTTTAAAGTACTGAAAAAAAAGCATGATGAGACCAGGACAAACCGAAGGCACAATGAAGTGCCCATCATTAGGAGACATTGACTCTAAGTCCTAAGAGTCAGCACAGCTTCATCAGAATGAGATCAAGACAGACATTTTCGTCTGAACAACTGGATTGGCAGATGATACAGATAACAGACGTTGATGATAAAGATGATGATGATGATGGCCACTATCCCACTTAATGACGATAATGGTGGCTACCATATCTAATGTGCTTTCAGCTACACAGAGTGCTTCGTATGTCTTCTCTCATTTAATCCACACAACAACCCTGAGCAGCAAGTGTTATTAAAAATCTCAGTGAAATGAAGCATTTCATATGCATTATTTCATTTGAACACAGTAAGACTGCGAGGTAGGTGCTATTATGAGACCCATCTTACAGATGAAGAACTTGAGGTTAGGTAACTAACTTGTCCAGTGCCACACAGCTAGTAAGTGTCAGAGGTAGGACTAAATTCCAGGTCTTTCTCATTTGCTGGATTTTAAGTCCAAGCATCTCCCAGAGGATAAAGTGTGCACTGGATTCACTCTCTCAGAGGCCAGATACATCTCCCTTTCAGGACTATAGGGGCACCATTGAGGGATGGAGGTGTCTTTCCTCTAATACAACTGACTCAAGCCCCCATTCTATGCTCTGTTAGACCCCGTGACTAACAGCTCAGTTCCACATTGCTACTATCATCAATTAATTTTTGCAAAGAGGTTTATGCTGTAAAGCCATAAAGAAAACAAATGTGTTAGAAACGAACAACAATTTTACCTGACCATGAGAGAATTTAGAAAAAAAAGATTTTTATTTCACGTCATTTCAGACAGGTGCCTTGGTGACCTTACAAACCCTTGTGAAAGGTGCAAGGACAAGGTTATACTGGTTACCCAGTCCTTTTATAATTCATCCAGATTTGAATTTTGAGCCTTGCATCCCATTGGTTAGCATTTCAGGGTTCACTGAATTAATTACATCTTTAATTACCCTTTAATTACATCTTTTCATTTCCAAATTTCAGCTCCCCTCTCCTCATCCTCATATGCTTTATTCTTTTTTTTTTTTTTGCTTTTTTGGAGGCTAATTGGGGTTGTGACTTGCCCAAAGTTACACAGCTAGTAAGTGTGTCAAGTGTCTGAGGTCGGATGTGAATTCAGGTCCCCCTGACTCCAGGGCCGGTGCTCTATTTGATGTACCACCTAGCTGCCCCTACTTTATCCTTTACAAAAGGAAATGCCTTCCCCATTTGTCTGCACCAGATAGCGTGAGAAAGGTTTCTCCTCAATTGTTAACAGGTTTGAGGAAAGCTGAGTTTGAAGATTCTAGCCCAGCATGTCAATAATAAAAGTCTCGTTGTCTGAGGTAGGGTCTGGGTTTATGACCCTCATCCCCCTTTGTCAATCAGACCAGGAGGCCTGGTCTGGCAGTTCCTTTTGATATACAGGAAGAGGCCTTCTGGGAACATAGAAAAGAAGTAGATATGTTGATTTTCAGGTGCCAGCCTCCCCCACTGTCCTCTACAGGCAGTTTTTATCTCTGACATTAGCCATCAGTATTTCTTCAAATCAGGTTTCACATAATTTCCGTTTTTATATAATTTCTGTGGAAACAAAATTCAATCACATCTTACAAAAGTGCAAATACTCAGTGCACGCTCTTGCCTACTATACCACATTGGTCTCTGGGGATGGTAGGTTCAGGTTTAATTTAGTTTCTATATAACATTCATCCCATCAAGTTCCCATCCAAATGCATGTTCATTCCTACTTGAATTTTCTTCTCAGGTACCACTGGGTCAGGTCCTGAGGGTAGTTCCTCCATCCTTTATATATGGATGTTTGACTGGCTTGAATCCTGCATTAAAGGTAGTTCCTTCCTGCTTGGGACTTTGTTGGTAGTTTAGCATGGACTCCAGACTTTTGGATTCCTAGTCACAGGCTAATGCATTTTCCAAAGCACTTACAAGACACAGTTATCTGAGAAGCAGACTCCTCCATGGAGAAATGCATCAGCCAAGTACATTGATGCAATCCTAGCAGACCAATGAGAACTGGGTTTATTGGTCATTCCCCCATTACAAATGAAATCTTTGAATATTGTGTACCCAAATGTGATCAAGACCTTGGACAAAACCTCTGATGTCATCTTTGTGCACAAGGTGGAAAGATAATGAGACACTGGTTTTGTCTCTGTGGTAGAAAATAAAATTCTAACGTTTTGAGTTATTTCAAGTGGAATTGACTGCCTGAAGAGATAATGTGTTCCTTGTAAATGGAAGTCTTCCAGAAGAGGGTGTTTCATCCCTTGTTGCAGATATTGTAGAGAATGTGACCTGGACTAGGGCCTCTCCTGATACAATCTGTGGGAGCCCAGAGCTGTGGTCCAGACCTCCAGGTCACAGTAATATAATGAGTTGTAGAGGAATGCTGAGGTCATTTAGTGAGACCCTTTCATTTTATAAATGAGAAAACCAAAGCCCAGAGAGGATGTTAACACAGAGAAGGCTCTTTTGAAAAATTAGCCAAATATGGTTAGATTGACTTTCAATGGTTGACCCCTACTTCCATAGGCTAGAAGCAGCAGGAGAAGCATTGGAAGCTCTGTCTTCTGTAGGTTGAACGCAATGACCTCTAGGGCTCCTAATCGTGCCACTGAACGTGATCTCATCTTTTCTGAGCCTATTTTCTCATTTGTCCAAATGTGAGAGCCAGACTCAATGAACTCTAATCCCTTTCAACTCTGAGCATTTTCAGATGCACATAGGATCATTGAAGGGTTGGAGGAACCTCAGCTCTGACCATTGGAAAAGATAGTGTGAGGGATAACTGGCAGTGAAGTTTCCCCATTCTGAAACATCAAATTTAGAGTGACTTCAGCATCCACTAGGCCTAAGTTGAGAAGTCACCTGACCTTACAGGAATCTGGGACTTAGAGCAATGGAGACCCTCCCCAGGGCCACGCCAGCACAAGATATGCCAAATAAGGACAAAACTGCTTTCCTGGCCTTGCATTGGACACCCACATGTTTCCATGTTCTTTGTCTCCAAGATAGATTCCTGCGCTTAAATTGTGACTCCCCCCCCCCCCATCAATGGAAGTGAAGGCCAGTTGGGTGTTTGGGTTTCTGCGTTAAGGAATATATATCCATGGGCTTGCTTCCGATTGTTACTCTCCCTGGCAGACGCCATTTGAGTGACAGGGGCAGGGCCCCTTCTCATGAGAAAGAATAAAGACCTTTTCTGATCTCAGACTCAGACTCCAAACTCTTCCATCTCATACACTAGGGCTTGGAGATGGAAAAAGACAAAGATATCTAGAGGTCTGTAGCTCAAGGAACCTGGGAGATTAGAGGCACGATGGAAGAAGTTCAGAGGAAGCTAGAAGAAAGCAAGAGTTCTGGGCAGTAGGGCAGAAAGGAACCTGACCATTTCAATTCTATTCCGTTCAACCAACATTTATTAAGCAGGGCACTTTGCTAAGCATTGGGGACACAAAGAGGTAAAAGATAGTCCCTGGCCTCAAGGAGCTTGCAGTCTAATGGGAGAAGCAACACGCAGATAAATATAAACAAAGCAAGGTTTATACAGGATGAAGGGGACATAATTAAAAGAGAAGGCTCTAGAGGGAAGACGGGCTAGGGAAGGTTTCCTGTAGGGGGTGAAGTTGTAGTTGGCACTTAAAGTAAGCCAGGGAAGTCAGTAGTTAGAATGGAGGAGGGAGAGCATTCCAGGCCAGAGAGAATGCTCAGAGCCCAGCTAGAGAGGAAGGGGGCATATCCCATCTAAAAATGCAATTGAGAAAGGAGGTGGAGCTGTTACATGGCATCCTCAGATATGGGTGTGTGAGGCTGTGGAAGATGAGATTCACTTATCCTATTTGGGCTGACAGGACAAAATGAAGGACAAGAGTAATGATGGGCGAAGTTTCAGAGAGCCTAGTTTTTATTCTATAAAAGAAAAATGTTCCGAGCAACTGGTGTTTTCCAAATGTGGAGTAGGCTGCCTCTCACCATTAGAACACCATGTATCTAATATCTAGCAATCTAATTGCTGGAACAGAAGCTGATGGATGGGGGAATGAGGGCAGTATGCAGCATTTTGCAGGTGGGAAAGCATTAGTTTAGGAGTCAGAGGACCCAAGGTTAAATCCCACCTCCGACATTAACTACCTGTGTGACCTGATAACTATTTAATATCACTTTAATAACCTCAGTAAGGGCCAGAGCCTGAACTAGTCAACCAGAAGAAGAGCCTAGACCTAACAGTTTCTTTGTTCTCTGAGTAAACTCAGAGAATCCCTCTTCCTATGTCGACAAAGCCAGATACGACTGACTTTATGGCCATTAAGGATGACACCCTTTAACCCAAGAGCACTAACTTGAGAAATGGGACTTTTTCTCTTCTTAATAAGTTTTTTTGCTTTTTGGAGGGGGGAAGGTAGGGCAATTGGGGTTAAATGACTTGCCCAAGGTCACACAGCTAGTTGGGTTTTTTTGTCTGTGTGTTAAGTGTCTAAGGCCAAATTTAAACTCAGGTCATCCTGACTCCAGGGCTGGCACTCTATTCACTATGCTACCTAGTCACCCTTCATCTCAATTTTTTTTACATTTACTATATTATGGCATGTTAATGGTAAAGAAAACAGATATCCTGGGTCATAATTTCAACTGACACTTTGTTAACTCTCTTATTTTATTGTATCTACCACCTATTCAATTAAGAAAATTCCTTTCTCACACAATGATTAAACATTTATGGAGATCATAAATTTGAGTGACACAGCCACCCTGAATTGCAATGGTTCTAAAATGTATTTAAGCTTTCTCAGGCAGTCAGATTTTATCTGGCTCCATACATGTATGTATCTGGCTAGCTTTAAGGGAATAAACAATGTTGATTTACATATCATCTAGTCTGTTTGCCTCCTTTAACCAAACTTTCAGGTCTACAGACCTTAGACAAATCACATCACATCCCTAGCCCTCATTCTCTTGCTCTACAAAATGTTTCCTCTCTTTCAGCTCTTATTTTCCCTTCATCCCACCAGAGATCCTAATGTTTTTACTTTTTTTTCCTTCACCCTTAATCCCCCTTTTAGCATGCTGGTACATGGTTTCTTACATGTCTCCTTTTCCCATTAGACTGTGAGATCCTTGAAAGCAGGGGCTATATTCTACATTGCTTTGTATCCCTGATGCTTAGTACAGTGCCTAACACAAAGTAAAAACTTAATAAATGTTTAAGGACTGACTGACTGACTGGCTGGCATTCAAGATTGTCATGCCTATGACTGTGTCCTGTTCCCGAACCAATCCTGCCCTTTGTCTCAGTCCCCTAACATCTACCTTTGCTTTGTCTCTAAACTTCCCTAGTTCCCTTTCAAGTTTAATGTGTTTCCAAATTGTTAGAAATAACCAAGAATTTTGCCTGGCCATTAGTGAATTTAGAAAAAAAAAAAGATTTTTATTTCATGTCATCTCAGGTGAGTAATTTGGCCTTTTGCCGATCCTTGTGAAAGGCACAAGTGCAAAATTAATCTAATTACACAGTCTTTATAATTCATCCAGATTTGAATTTCGTACCTTGAATCCCACTGGTTAGCTTTTCAGGCTTCATTAAATCCCACCCCCTTGACCACCTTCTCTCATTTCCACATGTCAATTCCCCCCTCCTTCTCATCCTCACATACTTTATTCTTTATAAAAGGTACAAGCAGAGGATGTCTGTGATGTTAGCCATCAGTATGGCTTCAAATCAGGTTTCATATAATTTCTGTTTTTACAATAATTTCTGTGGAAACAAAATTCAATAAATCTTACAATATGGAAATCTGGGGGGGAGGTGTAATGATTTTCTAATTTTCCTTTCTCCAATTTAGATGAAAGTGAGAAAACACAAGAAATCTAAATCCCTAAAGGCAGAGGAATGAGAAGTTCCAACTAAAACACTTAGAAAGAATCATTGGGAGGGATGGGAGGGAGCCTCCACCTCCTTAATCACCTCTTTGGATGAAGGAGAAACTTATGAATTTAGAAGGGTCTGTAGGACAGGATTTCCTCTCTTCCCATGAGCATTTTGTTGTTCAGTCATTTTGTGGTCATGTTCAACACATCTTGACACCATTTTGGGTTTTCTTGGTAAAGATACTGGAGTAGCTTATAATTTTCTTCTCCACCTCATTTTACAGATCAGGAAACTGAGGCAAATAGGGTCAAGTGACTTGCCTACGGTCACACAGCTAGTAACTAAGCTAGTAACCTGAGGCTACATTTGAAGTCTGGAAGATGGGTCTTCCTGACTCCAGGTTCAGCATTTCATGCACTATGGCACCACCTGGCGGTCATCAACATCTTATCAGGGTCCACAGGACATCTGATTCAGTGTTTGCCTTGGAAGCCAGGAATAAAAAAGAATGAAAATTCAAGGCTCTACCAAGAACCCTGTGGCAAAGCTACGCCATCAGCTAAAAGGAACGTTTTAAAACTCCAGAAAAGGGACTCCCAAGAACTTTGAATTATCTTTTTTTGCTCTGTGTGCTCTCTGAGCCTGAGTCGATTTTCTTTGAGCACCATGTGGGAAAGCCAATCACAGACATTTTAGGAATGTTTGTGATTGATACCAACTGTCAATCACAGTGGGCTGCTCACTAGTGAGGGTTCATAAGAACTAGGACAAAACCCAATTTCAAGGGGCTGCTGACCTAGGGAAATTAGTATGCAGGTTCTGAGTCCCTAAGCCCATGAAAGTGGGAGGTGAGATGGTGGCTCCAGCCCAAACGCCACAGAAACATCTTCTAACCTCTGACATTCTGTGGTCTAGGATCCCCTGGATACAAAGAGCCAGGGCTTTGTCCCCTTGACAAGTGCCTGAGAGTAAAAGGGAAATCTCAGCTTCCCTGATTCTCTGCTGCCCTCTCTCTCCACTCCTGGGCCTGCAGAAGGAGATGTCTTTCTCTTGTCAGGCCCTGAGGCCTGGGCCTCCAGACAAGGCAGACAAACACCTTCCATACACTGAATGAGAAGGCATTCTCTTTACTTCTTCTCCAGGGCTTCGTCATGAAACCTGTTTTTGAGGACTTGGTTTGGATGCCTGAGGTCTCTGGGTTCTGGTTTCTGGGGTGTGGCTCTTTGGGTCTTCTGAGGCCCTTGGTTTCTTGAGGTTGATAGATGTTTAGTATTCTTGTTCAGGGTGGGGCTTGTGTACCTTGGTGTGAGCTTGTGGTCTGGAAACCTTTGGCGGATCCTGCAGGAATGAAGAACAAGGAATCAAACACGGGCCAGGAAGCATCTTGGGGAGCTTAGCCTGACCATCAGAACCCAGCATTGGAATGGAAACTGTTTTGGTTTGTGGATGGAGAGTCTTTCACTTAGGACTGGTCAATTCACTTTGCTTATGCATGTGATCCACCTGTCATAGGAGGAGGGGAGAGGTCAGGTGAGTGGTAAAGGGAGAGTTCTTAGAGTTGTTGGGGCTAGAAGTAAGAAGGTAAGGTTTCAGATCAGCCTTTTCCCCTGGGTGAGCATAGGAGAGGATCTTCCCTTCCTGAAGCCTTACTTTACCCTGCTGTACTAATAGCTAATTTTTGTAGTATTTTAAAGTCTGCTACATGATTTGCATACCTCATGTCATTGGAATCTTAAAATAATTCAGTGTATAAGGTGTTAGGGGTATTACTAGCCCCATTTTATAGATGAGCACAGTGAGTCTCAGCTAAATGATTTCCCCAGAGGAAATCCCATAAAGTATCAGAATTTTGTTCTGAACTCTCTTCATAACTACACATCTAGTCCACCCTGCCAAGCTTCAATTGGACTAGAGCCTTTCAATGCTCTTGTGTGACCTTCACCCTTTCTAGAACTTAGTTTTACCCAAAGAAAACTTAAGAGAGTTGAACTAGGTAATCACTAAGATTCCTGAATAAATTTCTTCCTCCCAGGGGCTCAGTAAAATGTAAAATGAATGGAGTCATTCCAGATGGGTCCTAAGACTGCCAGCCACTGGTGGTGTGACTTTGGGAAGAGGCCCTCTTACTCTCTGAGCCCTGGTTTTCTCTTCTGTAAAAAGACTTCTCTACCATTTCTTCCAATTCCAAAACCAAAAAAGGTAACTGTGTGACCTTGGGAGAGTCCCTTTCCTCTCTGTGCCTCAGTATTATTCTCTGTAAAACTTAGATGAGTCGATACTGGTGATCTCTAAGCACCTTTTTTCCTTGAAGGGGAGATATGGTGGTGCCTTGGAAAGAATGCTGGACTACAGTCAGAAGACCTATATTTCCAAACACTTGCTCCATTATGAAGTGGCCTCAGCTAAGGCACTTTCTCTCTCTGGCAATTTTTAATTTTTTGTCCCTGTGAAGTGAGTAGCTGGGACTAAGTGATTTCTAAGGTTCCTTCTACCCTTAAATCTGTGATCTTATGATCCCATTACATGAGGGAATCCCCTAGAGACGATGGAGAGAAGAGAAAGTGAGGCATGTCTGGAATCAGAGACCTGGAATAGGGAGAATTATGGCAAAAAGGAAGTGACCTAGACTGAACGCTTTCCCACTTTAGACAAGAACTCTCAGGAATGTGAATGACCTTAGAGATCAACTATTTTCAGTTACTCATTGGACAGACAAGAAAATTGGGGCCCATAAAAGGGAAGAAACTCACCCCACTTCCTCTTTTCATCCTCTTTTCTTCCCTTCAGTCGAGTTTCTGATCTGACCACTCAGTTGAAACTTCTCCTTAAAATCACCAAGAGCCTTCTTGTTGGACAATTTCATGGGTGTGTGACCCTAGCTGTGTGTCCCTGAGCAAGTCACTTAACCCTATTTGCCTCAGTTTCCTCATTTGTAAAATGAGTTGGGGAAGGAAATGGTAAATCACTGCCAAGAAACCCCTATAAGGGATCACAGAGAGTCAAACACTACTGAAAAATGAGGAAACCACAATAACAAAGCTATTTAATATTTAGAATCACCAAATCCACCCCCCCCCAACTTCCCTATTTCTGTTGAGGACACTACCACTGGGTCCAATCATAGCAGCCACCCAGATGCATGATTCAGCATCATGCTCACTTCTTCACTCCTATACACACATATTTCCCCCATATTAGTCACCAAATTTTGTGTATTCTGCCTCCACTGATTCCCCTATGTGCATGCCCTCTACTCCACTCATTTCACCACCATACTAACTCATGCCTGTATCTTTCCTCTCCTAGACTGTTAAAAGCTCCTACGATGTCCACCTGCTTCCAATCTCTTCCTTCTCTATCCATCCTCCACAAAGTTGCCATGTTGAAAGTCCTCACATATAGGTTGGACTAAGTCACTCTTTGCCTCAAGAAATGTCAATAGCCCAGATGGCCTCTAAGCTAAAATACAAAGTCCTCTCTGTCTGGCACTTCAAGGTTTTCACAATCCAGCTCAAACCTGTGATTTCACATCACTCAGGTACTTCATATTCCAGCCCAAGTAGCCTAGCTGCTATTCCCTGAGTGGGCTTTTCCACCTCCCGCCTCTGCACCTTTGCAGGAAGAAACAGGAAGTACCCCCAGCCCAAAATAGTCTCCATCTCCCCCTATTAGAACTGGTGAATGTCTTCAAACTCAGCTCAAGGACCGACAAAAGGCCATCACCAAAAACCTGTTAGTGGCCTTGCCCTTCTCTGTCTTTGTATATACTTCCTATACACAATATAGGAAATAAAACGTTTCCTATTTATCTAATTTCTCATTGTTTCTCCATAGAAGCCTATTAGATTTTTGAGGTCAGGGACTATTTTATTTGTATTTGCTACCACTGGCACCAAGCACAGTGCCAGGAACATTCTTTTTTGACCTGATCTGTAATTTGCTCAGTCTAGGGAGTTCACAGTAAAGAATTTCTTCTCAGGGGTGGCCAGGTAGCACAGCGACTAAGAGCACTGGATCCAGTGTCGGGATGACCTGGGGATCAAATCTGGGCTCAGACACTTAGCACCACACCAAGAAATAACTAGCCGTGTAAACTTGAGCAAGTTATTTAAGCCCAATTGCTTTAAAAGAAAAAAAAAAGAATTTCTTCTCTCTATGAAGATCAGGATGCATTCTGAAACAGACCTAAAGAGTTACCAGGGGCACTGAGAGGAAAAGTGATTTGTCTGAGGCCATGTAGCCAGGGGGAGTCAGAGAAGGGATATAACCCCAAGACCAGCACTCTATCCATTCAACCATCTTGCCTCTAATTCCTTGCACAAAGGAACAGCTTATTAAAATCATTGTTGCATTAAATTTAAGCTGGTACAAGGCTATCATTTCATAGATGAAGAAACTGTAGCAGAGAGGGGAAAGGACATGACCAAAGCAACATGGGTAATAAGATATGGGAAGTCAAGATGGTGGAGTAGAAACAGGACTTCCACAGGATTCCTGCTTCCACCTCTCCCGATTCATGTAAAAGGTGACTCTGAAGAAACTTTGGAGCTACGAAACCCACAAAATGACACAGGGAAGCTGACCTCCCTCTGAGGACAGTCTGACAAGCTGGCAACAAGCAGCCAGTTCAGTGCTCTGGGAGTCAACTCTGGCCCCAAAGGAGCCTGAGGTTCCAGCCCCAGGGTGCGCCTGGCCAGCCGCTGGCTAGAGGGACTTCAAATCATCAGCAGCTGTGGCAGTTTCCAGAACGATCAACCCACACATGCCAAGGACACAGTGAGAGGTCAGTGCAGTATGGACCTTGGGATCCAGTAGTTGGGAGTGTGGTCAGCTTCTGCCCCCGGGGCAAGAAGCCACTGAGGCACAGCAGCAGTGCAGAGGCAACCATGTGGCAGCTTCAGCTCCTGGCCTGCAGATTGCAGGAGGAACAAGCAACAAGTCTGAGGGGAAATCACTCTTGCTTTAACCTGCTTGGATCTGGATTGCTGGCTAGGGTGGAAGTCCTGGGGTGTGTGACCAGCTTGCCAGAGGGTGTGGAGGCTTCAGAGAGGGAACACAACTAATACCTTCAGGAGCTGAGAAAACCCCAGCATTTGGTACGAAGCTCCCCTGTCTGGTAGCAGAGTCCTACTGTGGCAAAAAGTCCAAAAGTCAAGTAATTGGGTGGCAACATGAGCAAACGAGGGAAGCAAAGTAAACAGAGCAACCCAACTTTATGCTCCTATTTTGGGGACAAAAAGAATAAAAGCATGGAACAGTAGGAAAACAGTGAAGTCAGAACTCTTGCACCAAGAGCTTCCAAGAAAAATAAGAGCTGGTTACAGGCTATAGAGGACCTTAAGAAGGATTTTGAAAATCAAATAAGAGAAGTGGAGGAAAACTTGGGAAGATAAATGAGAATGATGCAAGAAAATTATGAAATGACAATCAACAACCTGACTGAAGAAAATTACACCTTAAAAAATCGACTAACTCAAATGGCAAAAGAGGCTCAAAAAGGCAATGAGGAGAAGAATGCTTTAAAAAAGCCAAATTTGCCAGATGGAAAAAGAATCTCAAAAGCTCACTGAAGAGAATCATTCCTTCAGGATTAGACTGGAGCAAATGGAAGCTAGTGACTTTATGAGAAATCAAGATACTATTAAACAGATCCAAAAAAGAAAAAAAAAAAGGCAATGTGAAATATCTCATTGGGAAAACCACTAACCTGTAAAGTAGATCCAGGAGAGAGAATTTAAAAATTATTAGACTACCTGAAAGCCATGATCAAAAAAAGAACCTAGAAATCATCTTTTAAGAAATTCTCAAGGAAAATTGCCCTGATGTTTTAGAACCAGAGGGTAAAATAGAGGTTGAAAGAATCCACTGATCACTTCCTGATAAAGATCCCAAAAAGAAAACTCCTAGGAATATTTTAGCCAGGTTCTAGAATTCCCAGATCAAGGAGAATATATTACAAGCAGCCAAGAAGAAACAAGTTGAATGTTGTGACACAATCAGGATAACTCCGGATCTGGCAGCTTCTACACTGAGCGATCGAAGGGCTTGGAATATGATATTCAGGAGGTCAAAGAAGCTGGGATTAAAACCAAGAATCACCTACCCAGCAAAACTGAGCATCATGTTTCAGGGGGAAATGGGGTCATTCAATGGAATAAAGGATTTTCAAGCATTCTTGATGAAAAAAACAGAGTTGAATAGAAAATTTGACATTCAAATACAAGAAGCAAGAGAAGCATGAGAAGGTAAATAGGGAAAAAGAAATCATAAGGAAATTATCAAAGTTGAATTATTTACATTCCGACATGGAAAAATGATCATTGAAACTTATGAAACATTTCTCAGTATGAGAATAGTTGAAGGGAATAGAAATGTGTGTGTATAAATACATATGTGTGTGTGTGTATATATACACATATATATGTATATATAGGAGGGTATATGGGCTTATGAATACATATGTGAATGTGTGTATATATGTGTACAGGTATACATAGATAGAGGTCACTGGACCAATTTAATAGGAAGGGAAGATACTTAAAAGGTGAAATAAAGAGGTGAGAGGGGGCAGCCAGGTAGCACAACGAGTAAGAGCACCTTCTCCAGTGTCAGGATGACCTGCGGATCAAATATGGGCTCAAACATTTAGCACCCACCCAGAAACACCTGGCCGTGTAACCTTGAGCAAGTTACTTAACCCCAATTGCTTTAAAAAAAAAAAGAGGTGACAGAGGAATATAATGAGAGGGGATGGAGAGAGCCAGAATGGGGTAAATTATCTCATATAGAAGAGGCAAGGGAGAACTGTTACAATGGAGGGGAAGAAAAGGAAAGCAAAAGGGAATGGGTCAACCTTACTCTCATTGAATTTGGCTTAGGGAGGGAATTACATACACACTAAATAGGGTATCTCACCCTACAGGAGAGTAGGGGGGAAGGGGATGAGAGGGAGGATGATGGAAGGGAGGCAGGCTGGGGGGGGGGAGGGAATTTGGAAGCACATACTTTTGAAAAGGGAAAGGATCAAAGTAGAGAATAGAACAAGTGGGAGGTGGAATAGGAGGGAGGGAAATATAGTCAGTCTTTTGCAATATATCCACTATGGAAATGTTTTGCTTAGCTACACATGTACAATGTATACTGAATTGCTTATCTTCCCAGTAAGGGGACAAGGGAGGAAGGAAATGAATTTGGAATTCAAAGTTTTAAAATCAAATGTTTACATATAACATGTTTAAATATAATATGTTTTATATAATGTTTAAATATAATATGTTATATATATATATACTATTATTAATATTATTTTACATGTAACTGGGTGTAATGGGAATGTAAATTTTTAAGATCTTCCCTGCCCCTAGGCTAAAGTGCACCTGGAGCCTGGGGTGGGAGGCTTGTTTTTCAGTAGATACTTTTTGATTGGCCAGTGGGTACAGAAGAATTGTTACATTCTCTGAACCAGGAGGAGGCTATCCTGATGTGAGGCTTTGCTTTGGGGCTCACTTTGAGAAGTGTTTGTGATTTGATCAGATGAAACTCTGAAAGCCGTTGTTGAGAGCCCCCCAGCTTTGAAAAACCCAGATGTTGATTTAGTATGGATGTAATGGTTGGACAGTTTGGAAACCTGTCTACTTGATCTGTTTCTCTGTCTTGATAATTCTGTCTGTATACTCTGGAGTTTGGGGTGCTGACCTTTTCCCCCTGAACTAGGTAAACAATACATATTTGACTGATTAAAGTAAGCTTCTTAACCCATTTTGAATTGCTTTCCTTTAAAAAAGCAGATCTAAGAACCTGTGTTGGAAGCCACCCTGGGGATGCTGGGGTGCTTGCTACTACACTAGGAAATAAGACATACAGGCACTGGGGCATAGAGATCCACTGTGCCCTACTGGAAAGTCAGAGGGGATATGAGAGAAGATATGGGAGAGAGCAGAATGGAGGAGGGGATATTTTGGGGTGGTGGGTAGGGGAAAAACGGGGAGAAAATTTGTAACTCAAAATCTTGCAGAACTGAATGTTGTAAAGTAGAAGTAAATAAAGCATTTGATGAAAATACACTATTTAAAAGGGACTGAAAAAAATAAGTGACACAGCAGAGTGAAAACTTAGCAATTTTCCCACATGATGCCATGAAACCTTTTCCATGGCAAATGGAGAAAAGGGGAGTAGACAGCACTTGACATCCACTCTAATCTGAACTGCTTCGAGGAAGAAAGACTACACACACACACACACACACACACACACACACACACACACACACAAATTAAATATAGAAATTAATCTTACCCACCAAGGAATTGGAGGAAAATTGTCTAAAAGAAAGGGATATATAATGCCAATCATGGCATCACACCTGAGGAAGGAGGGTAGATTAAAGGAGGTAGTGGGTAGAGGTCAGAAGCAAAATGTACTTTTGAGGAATTATTTACAAGAAACATACATGAAATAGAAAGATACATATAGAGTTAAAATAAGAGACTGGAGCAGACCCTATTATACTTCAGCTGAAGTAAAAAGTATAGAGGTAGCAATCATCACCTCAGACAAAGCAAAAACAAAAATTGACCTAATTAAAAGAACTAATCAGGGAAACTACATTTTGCTGAAAGGTGCCATAGTCAATGAACTAATATCAGTTCTGAATGTACATGTACCAGATGGCATAACATCTAAATTTTTAAAGGAAAATTTAATGAAGTTGCAGGAGAAAATAGACATTAAAACTATAACAGTGATGGGATCTCAAATTGCCCATCTCAGACCTAGACAAATCTGATAATAAAAAAAAGAAAGAAATTAAAATGATTAAAATTTTAGAAAAATTTGATATGATAGACCTCTGGAGAATATTGAATGGGAATAGAAAGTAACATACCTAATTCTTACCTGTGCATGGCACCTTCCCAAAAATCAAGCATTAGGGCATAAAAAAACTCATGAACAAATGAAGAAAAGCAGAAATATTAAATGGATTTTTTCTGACCATAATGCAATAAATATTACATTCATTATAGGGCCTTTGAAGCATAGACTAAAATTTAATTGGAAACAATAACAGAATCCTCATGACTTAATGGATCAAAGAAAAAATCAAGTAAATAATTTCATTAAAGATAATGACAACAATGAGACAACATACCAAAATTTGTGGGTTGTAGCAAAAGCAGTAGTGGGCAGGAAATTTTGTGTGCTTATATCAGTTTTTTTAAAGACAGAGAAAGAGAAAATCAGTGAATTGGATTGCAAATAAATGACAAGAGTCACTTTTGAATGTCTTAACTCCAGCTACTTTGACTTTTGGTAGGTGTAAATAAGGTTTCAGTAACATAGTCAGCTCACTCACCAAAGGAACTCTTCCAGGAACACGACTGATAAAAATCACCTCCTTCCTTTCCTGGATATCTGGGGCCTCTAGCTGCTTCTGCTTCTTCTTCCTCAGGAGCTATACACTGAAGAAATAATTCCTAAATTGTGACAGGACCCTTTACCCCTTTGTAATGGGAATGTAAATTTTGAAGATCTTCCCTGCCCCTAGGCTAAAGTGCACCTGGAGCCTGGGGTGCAAGGCTTGTTTTTCAGTAGATACTTCTTGATTGGCCAGTGAGTCAACAAGGTTGTTACATTCTCTGAGCCAGGAGAAGGCTATATAAGCCCTGATGTGTAGCTTTGTTTTGGGGCTCACTTTGAGAAGTGTTCTGTGATTTGATATGGATTCTGGGAAGCCGTTGTCCTGACCCCCCCGGCTTTGAAAAAACCCAGATGTTGAAACCCAGATGTTGACTGGGTATGGATGTAATGGTTGGACAGTTTGAAATCTGTCTACTAGATCTGTTTCTGTCTTGATAATTCTGTCTGTGTACTTTGAAGTTCAGGGTGCTGACCTTTTCCCCTGAACAAGGTAAATGATATATGTCTGACTGATTAAAGTAAGCTTGTTAACCCATTTTGAGTTGCTTTCCTTTATCAAAGCAGATCCAAGAACCTGTGGTGGCAGCAAACCCTGAGGACACTTGGGGTGCTTGCTGCTACACCCTTCCACTCTCCACTTCCACCCTTATAGAGGTCTCTCTTCCCATTCCTTGTCTCAGCTTTCATGTTGCCTCCCCACTCACCATGCCAGGATAAGAAAGAAAGAAAGGGCATGATCCCAGATCCCCAAGTATCCCTCTGGAGAATATGAGTGTGTCTGCCTTGTTCTAGCTGCAGAGAGAGATTGGATGAGGAAGGCTCTCCCAGGACCCAGGCATCCTGTCCCTGGTCCCCCCACATTCCCTTATCTAAACTTGCACTGGGGCTTGAAATCTAAAAAAAAATTCTCCTCATGACTCCCTTGGGAGTTCCACAGTGCAAATAGTATTCTATTTTGCAGAAGAGGGTATTGTGGCTCAGAGAAGGGAAGGGACTTACCAGGGGTCAGGCAATGAGATTAGCCAAGGTGGACCTTTCCCGAAAACACCTTCACAGGGTTTTGTTTTTTTTTTTTGGTAGTCTACAATGCTTCTCACTGCTTTCTGGGTTTTTTTCCATATCACTGAAACCTCAGACCTTCTTGGTAATTGAATTTTTTGTCTACTTTGGTATAGAAAGCCATTGCCTCCAAATTCTAATTTCTTCCCCACCACACTTCTTCACTTCTGTTCTTATATCTGATGCCCTGAATCTCTATTTCCTTCCTGCACCCTAGGAATCTGGATCCAGGTCCCATTACTCTCAAAGACCCAGGCCTCCTGCCCCATAGTACATCCCTCCACCAGATGCCAGTAGGATGCTAAGGTTCAGGACTCCATGTTGGTTCTTCCCTCTCACAGTAGAGGCTGAGGCTCTCAGGCTTGAACTATTGTTGGCCCAGGGTCCGGAGGTCTCCTGACTCTAACATATACCACAAGTATCATATTATTATTATTATTATAGAGAGAAAGAAACTGGAATTCAAGGAAATGGTGCGACAGGTGATCTGGTTTCAAATACTGACTGCTCTTTACTCCCTATACAACCTTGGCTAAGTTGCTTCCTTTGTCTGGGCTACGACTTCCTTCTTTGTAAAATGAGGAGTAGGGTTGGATTTGAAGGATTCTGAGGACCGTTCCAGATTGGAATGAGGATCCCCTAACAAACTGATGAACCTATTGGATGGACTAAGGAAGGCTCAGAGGTAGCATTCAAGCCCAGGCTGCATGACCCCAAATCCTGCACACCTGCCTCCCCTGCTATGCTGGACACTACCTTGTTCTCTTTCTTCAGAAATCTGTACCTTCCAAATGTTCCTGGTATTCTGTTTCCCAGTCTCATATTACCCCTCCATCTACCCATTTATATGATCTCACTACTTTTGTAGACTCCGGGTGTCCTGCCCCCCAACACTCACAGGTTATTCTGAGCTGGATAGTTCTCTCTGTGCTCACTTTGGCCTGGGGGAGGTGAGGTTGGTGCCATGGTCCTGTAGCTTTCCATTGAGGGACAGCATAGAGAAATAGGGGGTGTCTTGGCTGAATCCCTCAGAAGAGACAGCAGCCCCTGACCAGGAGAAGGTGGGGGTGCCCCCTCCCTACACATCCAGGGGGCTGCACAGATCTGAGTCACCAGCTGATCCTCTTCTAGGGTCTCTGGAATGTAGATGGTTGGCTTCTCTATCAGGTCTGGGGGTGAATAAAGAAGGTGAGCCAGCTGCTGCCCCAGCTCCCAGACCTTCCATTAGCTAATAACCTTAAGTCAATCCTTTAGATGATGCTGGGGTGTCCTATCACTTGGGTGACCCCTCCAAGCCCCCATTCTGTCCTTCCCCCCCAGGGATCTCTCGTATATCTTCTAAGTCTGAGCTACTCTGCTTGACCTGTGGTTTTGTTTCTCCCACAGTAGTTCCCCCATTGATGATGGCCTTAATTCTGTCCCCCATCTCCTTACTTCAGCTTTCCCTTCCTCCTCTGATATCCCTGGCTCTCTTCCTAATTCTCAGGGGATTCAGGAGAGTCCTCAAGGCCTGAATTTCAGTCATGCTTAAGGTTCTTTTTATCTACAAAGATGAGACCAAAAAGTGTCCCTTCTTCCAGTTCTCACACCCTCCATACTTTCCCCTAGCTTTGCCACTTGCCCTGATTCAAATCTCAGTGGATCCATGGCATCCTTTCCTTAGGACATGGATCATGAAAGGTTTAAGAAATCAAGGGATCAGAAGCAGGCCCGGAATTCGAGGCACACAAAGGCAAGCCTGGAAGGGGACTGATCAACTCAGAGGGCAAGTTGTCCCACCAAACACAAGGGCCACTACCAGGCCTATCACCAAAGGGCTGGGACTGGAAAGAGCAAGGTAAGAACCAAATACAGGGGCCCCTGTCCTGAACAGCAAATACTCCTGGGGCTACCACTTCATAGCCCAGAAGTTAAAAAAAAAAAAGACCCTATCAGGACCTCCAAAGACCAGGATGACAGAGTGAACCTCACCTGCTCCACCGCCCCTCACCCTGAAAACATAGTAACTATTGTCCCAGGGCAAAACCCTCTACAGTAAAGGCTTGGGATCCCTAGAGGAAGGGAGTGGCTAGGGCCCTGCCTCAAAATGGGTAGAAAGCAGACTGCAAAGACAAAGACTCTGGAGTTCTACTATCCTCAGAGGGAGGAACCAAACTCAGAGGGAGACAATGTGGACTCCACAGCCACAGCTGAAACATCAACAGGGAACTGGTCCCAAGCACAGAAGGCTCTCCTAGATGAGATCAAAAGGAACTTTGAAAACCAAATGAGAGAAATAGAAGACAAAATGAATAATTCTCTCAAAACCAAAATAGCAGAACTAGAAAAACATTATAATAAAGAAAACATCTCTCTAAAAAGAAAAATGTATGATATGGAAAAGGAGCTCCAAAAATTAACCAAGGAAAATGATTTGTTAAAAACTAGAATCAACCAAATTGAAACAAATAACTCTATGAGGAACCAAGAATTAGTTAAACAAAACAACAAGAATGAAAAATTAGAAAAAGAGGTAAAATACCTCAAAGAAAAAATAACTGAGCTGGAAAACAGATCCAGGAGAGATAATCTGAGAATCATAGGCCTACCAGAAAATAATGATGAAAAAATGAGCCTGGACAACATTCTCCAAGAGCTCGTTAAGGAAAACTGCCCTGAGATACTAGAACCTGAGGGTAAAATAGAAATCGAAAGAATCCACCGGACACCTGCAGAAAGAGATCCCAAACTGAAAAGTCCTCGAGATGTTGTGGCCAAACTCCAGAACTACCAGATAAAAGAGAAAATACTTCAAGCGGCCAGAAAGAAACAATTCAAATATCAAGGGTCCACAGTGAGGATCGCACAGGATTTAGCAGTCTCTACACTGAAAAATCAGAGGCAGTGGAATACAGTTTTCCAGAAGGCAAAAGTGCTCGGGTTACAACCAAGGATCACATACCCAGAAAGACTGAGCATATTCTTCCAGGCAAAGAGATGATCATTCAATGATACAACAGAGTTCCAGACCTTCCTGATACAAAAAAGCCAGAACTCAAGACATCAAGGGCTCTCCTGCCCCATGGCTTGGGTCCCTTCCCCTTCATACTTCTCCCATTCCAACTGAATTTATGGTTTTGATAATTTAATTTTATCTTCACTTCTCTCTCTATCCAAAACAAGCATAGCTCACTGTCTCCTTTCTGAGCATCTGTGATACACAATGAGCAGTTGTTCTTCTGAGGTTTTCCAACAAGGTCACCCCCTTGACTCCTTTGGAACTTCCCACCTTGGGTCATCTGTAGCCATAGGATTTTCTGTGTCAGTGTTGACCCCATCCTTTAACCAGGATCCAAAAACCAAAAAAACACTGGTCAGATGGTGAGAGAAATTGTTGAATGTTGATGCCCAGACCCTCCTGCACTGTCACTGATCCTGGGACACACACCCAATATTCTGGATGCTGGGACAGGGACCCTGTGGGCAGAGAGAGATTCAGGCAACAATAGTCATGACAGCAATAGTAGGAAAAAATTGGAAGGACCTTGGAGAGCTAAGTCAAAGGTAGGAAGGACCAAATACTAGAGCAAGCTTAGAACATTGAAAACAGAAGAGCTCACAGGAACCTTACTTCACAAAGGGAACTGCAGAGAAAGTAAAAACATTAGAGCTCACTTAATCCAATCCCCTTATTTAATGACAAGGAAAACAAGTACCAGAGAGATTTTGGTGATGTGGCCAGAAATCTACACCAGTTTTAGAAGCAGGATTCCAGCCAATGACCATATTTTCCCAGGCATATGGGAGTGTCCTTGCCCATTTCTACTCCTATTCTGTTCATACTCACCCCCAAAGACAGTAGAAGCAGAAGCAGCAACATCTCTGAGCCAAGAGAACTCCAGGCTCTACCTGGGCATTGGGTCACTCCCCACACCACTGTCCCAAGAGGGATTAAGAACAAAGAGGAAAGTGGAATGGAAAATTCACTGCCTCCTTGTGGAAGTGTCTGAAATAAGATGGGAGCTGAGGGTCCCAAGGAATTTTCACTCTCTTAACCCTTGTGATTTTGCTAAGCCTTGACTTCCTGGGAACAGAGACTGTGAAGGATTTAAAGTGGACTGGACACTGTGAGCTTCAGTGTGGAACAGGAAGTTCATGGAGAGACCCTATTCAGTATAAGGGCAGAAAGGAGTCTCAAAAGGATGTAGTTCTGTGTGTGTGGGAAAGGGTGGTAAAAAGAGGAAAGGGAAGTCCCAACTTTCCCCAACCCAGAAGGAGAGAGAAAACAAGAGAAGTAAAAGTCCCAGGCAGAAATGTATGATGTCTAGGGTTTTGGAGTAGCCTAGAGCCACAACCATGAGACAGACCTAGCATCAAAAACACCTGAGTTTAAATCTAGACCCTCACGTGCATACCAGCTGTGTGACCCTGTGCAAGTCACTTAACTCTCAGTTTCCTCATCTATAAAATGGGGATAATAATATCACCTACCTCCCAGGGTTGTTATAAGGGCCAAGTGAGATAATAATTATAAAGTGCTTAGCCCACTAACTAGCAGATAGTAAACACAAGATAAATGTTAGCTATGATTATTATTGCCTCCCAATAACAAGAAAATTAGTTTCTTCACCAGGCAGCCCACTCCACTGGTGGATAGTTGTTGTTTTTTTTTACTTGCTCAATTGTTTGTATATTTTTAACAAACATTTATTGTCTCTCCATCCTACTGCGCCCCCAACTGAACAGTTTTATTAATGAAAAAATTAAACACTCACAGCAAATACACCAGGTCCAGTGAAACAAATTCCCATAATGGTTATGTTCCAAAATGTAGGTCTCATTTGGCCTTTTAAGTCGATCACCTTCCTGACCAGAGGTAGGTGATCTATCTCCTTTTCAGGACACTGAATAGGGTTTATCCTTTTATTGACCAGATTTCTCAAGTCTTTTAAAGTTGTTTTTCTTTAGTATAGTGAACACTCTATTCAATAAAAAATCAGGGCAAAACATTCACAGAAAATCAAGGTACAGCATTCACAATGTTACAATTTATCACAGAAAATCAAAATACAGCATTCACAACTTATCACTAATATGGCCACGTAGTTTTCAACAAAGAACAATCATTTAGTAACTCAATCTTTCAATCATCCTTAAGGAGGCTTGCCTCCTTAAGTGTCACACAATACAAAAGTATTGGGTAGTACATTCATTTAGTCAATCACAAAATCCTTAATTCAATCACAAAGTACAAAAGTCAAAATTCTCCATCCCTGGGTCACAGTAAATCATTATCTTCATAGTCAATACACAGTATCCAAGTAAAGTCTTCTTTCACCTTGACTTGAGGCTGGTTCTCAGATTCCCTGGATCCCCTTCTATGGTCCCAGAACCTACCTGGATTCACCAAACTGTCACCTGGGTTTGAAGGCAGATAGCTCCCAGGTCTTTGTCCAGCTCTCCATGCACTTCCTGTTCCACACTGAAGCTCACAGCGTCCAGTCCACCTTAAATCCTTCACAGTCTCTGTTCCCAGGAAGTCAAGGCTTAGCAAAGCCACAAACAGGTTCATACAAAGTACCAGCATCACAGACATGCTTCCACAGTCCTTGGCAGCTCCAAGGAGTTCCTACTGGCCATCACACTCAGCAGCTCCTCAGCAGAAGCTCCAGATGGTTCCCAGAATCAAAATCACTTCACCCAGGTTCCCAAAATCAAAATTGTTCTCTCTACCTTGGGGAACCTTTCCTCTTCAGCCTCCAGAACCTGGCTCCAAGAAGATCTGTCTGACCCTGTGTAGCAGCAAGCACCCCAGTGTCCTCAGGGTTTGCTGCTACCACAGGTTCTTGGATCTGCTTTGTTAAAGTAAAGCAACTCAAAATGGGTTAACAAGCTTACTTTAATCAGTCAGACATATATCGTTTACCTTGTTCAGGGGGAAAAGGTCAGCACCCTGAACTTCAAAGTATACAGGCAGAATTATCAAGACAGAAACAGATCAAGTAGACAGATTTCAAAACTGTCTAACCATTACATCCATACCCAGTTAACATCTGGGTTTCCACATCTAGGTTTTTCAAAGCCGGGGAGTTTCTGGACAACGGCTTCCCAGAATACAGATCAAATCACAGAACACTTCTCAAAGTGAGCCCCCAAAACAAAGCTACACATCAGGGCTTATATAGCCTTCTCCTGGCTCAGAGAATGTAACAACCTTATTGACCCACTGGCCAATCAAAAAGTATCTACTGAAAAACAAGCCTCCCACCCCAGGCTTCAGGTGCACTTTAGCCTAGGGGCAGGGAAGATCTTCCAAATTTGCATTCTCATTACACCCTGCATGGGCTTCTCCTTATATACACACATGGCATTACCTCACTTCCTGTTTCAGCCAACCCCTTCCTGTTACATCAACAATAGGGGTCCATACCTTCTGTTTCTTTAACAGAGGCTTGATTAATTACTAAGTCCTAAGTACCTGTTAGCTTTGCCAATACAAAGGGATCAAATTACATTGTTCTTACAGAGGTGGACCTCCTACTCACACTCTCCCTTAGTTTCCAGTTTGGGGCTAATGCAAAAAGAACTGCTATACCTGTTTTTGTACAAGTAGATTCTTTCCCTTTCTTTGATTTCTTTGAGTTATCAGCCTAGTAAGCATGGTATCTTTGGGAGGCATAGTTCCAAACTGCTATCCAGAATGCCCAGACCAATTTACAGCTCCACCAACAATGCATTAGTGTGACAATTTTCCTGTGGACCCTCTCTTATTTGTCAAATTCTTCTTTTGACATTTCTTGCTAATGTGATTGGTTCAGGTAACAGATTAGAGAGACTTTCATTTGCATTTCTGTAACTAAGAGTAATTTGGAGCATTTTTAATGTGGTTCTTGGAAGAAATTATGTTTTTTGATCATATATTTTGCTTCCCCTTTCAGTTTTACTTCAGACTTTCTAGACTTGGCTGCCATGCCAGAGCTGCCATCTCCCTCTAGACCTACCTTCAGTACCCTGGGCCTCCTTACTCTGCACCATCCCTCTGTCATGTCAG
Source organism: Petaurus breviceps papuanus (assembly GCF_028583685.1). Taxonomy (NCBI): domain Eukaryota; kingdom Metazoa; phylum Chordata; class Mammalia; order Diprotodontia; family Petauridae; genus Petaurus; species Petaurus breviceps. Next base: position 38,030,721 of record NW_027185797.1, read on the forward strand.
CCTTCTTCTCCCATTTGTGAATTCCTTCTGGGCCCTCCATTTTGAGGAGCAATCAAGGCTTCCCAGACTTCATTCCCTCAAAGTTCTGCTTCTGAATCTCCAGACTTTGCCACCATGGTACCTTGGGTACCATCTCACCCTAGAATTTTCCTCAATGCCTGGGACATCCTTACCCTGAAACATACCTCTGCCATACAATCCCCTTTCTCCTGTGGATGAGTTCCTCCCAAGGCCTCTATCTGGTGGGATGACTTGGGAGAGGGAGGACAGACTGGCCAGTTTTCATTCTTTACCTGGCTCTGCTTCAGATTTTCTCAATGTCAACACTATCCCCCTTTTCCATCCACAGTCCACCCTACCTCCAGAGGACATCTTCCCCCACTCCCTGCTTTTTAGAGCCCTTTAGGAATGACTCTCTGTTTTATATATTTTAATGAGTTCCATGGATGAAAAGATATAGAATAGAGAGTCAGAGAGAGAGAAATAGAAAGGAGAGAGAGACAGAGAGGGTAGACACACAGAGATAGGGAGACAAAAGCAGAGAGGGGAGACAGAGAGAGAAGTGGGAGGAGCAGTAATTTGGGGCCTGCTACAACTCCTTACTAGTTGCCCCACCCCAGGAGGAGAGTCTTTGCCCTAATCACACATTACCTAGCCCTCTCCGTTCTCTTGATAGACCTACTCTAACTCCTTATCAGTCACTTCCCTGCCTTTCTCTTCCAGCTCAGGTAACCCACTGCCTAATGCCCTAGAAGGCCTCTGACCCAAGGATGACACATTGATCGGTGCTGAATCTGGAACCACCATATTGTGAGAAGCCCCAGCTAGCTATACCTCTCCTTTAATACTACCAGCTTACTCTCCAGCCTTTACCACCTCCATACTATCTGGACCCCAGAGGATGATGCAAGTTGCTTGAACTTATTCCTTCATGATTAGCATACTTCTACTCTCCCCATCCCAGTGATTCTGAAACCCAGGATGTCATTTCCCATTCACTTCAACCCAACTCCATAAACATCGAACTCAAGATCTACCCACCCTTTTCACCATGTTCTATGGAAGAGCTTCTATAAAGAAAACAACTAGCCTTCATTGTAAACTTTTCCTTTCACACTTCCTCCATCTTCTTGCACCCAATTAGACCTAGCTCCCTCCTGATAACACAAAAACACTCATTATGGTGGGGAACTTGAAATATTCCTTGCTTCTCATTGGCTGCCTCCTACCCCCACCTCTCTGTATCTCTCTGTCTTTCTCTCTGTCTCTGTCTTTGTCTCTGTCTGTCTCTGTCTCTCTCTCTGTCTCTGTCTCTCTGTCTCTCTCTCTCTGTCTCTGTCTCTCTCTCTGTCTCTGTCTCTCTCTCTCCCCCTCTCTTAGCCTAACAGGACCGTGGTCTCCCTTTGCATCCTGTGTCATCTCCAATTATCTTGAAGAATATATGGTCACTGGATCCAGATGTCTCTGGAGAAGAAAGTGAGGCTGGTGACTGTAAGGGTTATGGGATTTAAAGATCTTCCATGCCCCACTGGACTTGCTGACGTAGCAGGAAGGGGCAGAGCAAGAGGAAGCAGACGCCAAACTAGAGTTCCTGCGGTGGCTGGCGGTGGTGGTGATGGCGGCAGCAGCAGCAGAGGCAGTGGCAGCCCGAAGCCCTTTTTGAGTTAGGCAGAATTTCTGCTAAGGACTCCTGCTGAGGACTGCCAGGGGCCGGAGTTGCTGGGAGCGCGCTTCCCGGACGCTGGATGGTTGCTGTGAGTGGGGAGAGGAGGACCTTTGCCTGAGGTAGCCTGTTGTGTTTTAAAGGCTTGAAAATGTGGGTGCTTACTTAGCACCCACCCAGAAACACCTGGCCGTGTAACCTTAAGCAAGTTACTTAACCCCAATTACTTAGGGTTGGCCAGGTGGCTCAGCGAGTAAGAGCACCGGCTCCAGTGTTGGGACGACCTGGAGATCGAGTCCCAGGCTCAGACACTCAGCACCACACCCAGAAATAACTGGCCGTGTAACCTTGAGCAAGTTACTTAACCCCGACTGCTTAAAAAAAAAAATGTGGGTGCTTTCTACTTTATCTACCTGTGCCAATGTCATAACTACTCTGATGGCTTTCACTTTCTGGTTTTGGGACTCAGTTTTTGGTATCTTAATAAATTCTCTAGTTTATTCCCCCATATGGCAAGCATAATGTATTTTGTGATGGATAATTATATCAGCATATCTGTAATCTCCATAGGCATTGTGAATATGGCATTGCTGATACATTTGGTGAAGAGGATGGGATCACAAAATGTCAGGCCTCTATTTGGAAGCAGTGGGGCTTTAGAGGGAGAAATGGCTATTCCAGGATGGGAGGATTTGCCTTATTCCTCTCCAGCCAGAGAATGGGCTAAAAGCACAGGGCCCTGTGAAAACTGGGAACCAAGGCTAAAAGAGGGAGAACCTGGAGATTTGGAAAGATGTTTGAAAGCAATACCCATAGAACCAGGCAAAGAACTGGCAGGAGTGTGCAGGAGAGGCTGGGTGCTGCTAACAAGTTATCGCCTTATGTGTAAAAGTAGGGATAAGCTGCTGAAGGAAAGAGCTCGGATGGCTAGGGAGTCAGCTGGTTTGCCTGAGGATTCTTCTGTGTCACAGCACTCAGAAGACCAAACTGGAGGGACTCATGTGGTCCAGGAGCAAGCTACTGTTCATGTAGCTAAAAGGAAGCAAAAAACTAGCAGAACGAATGTGCATGCAGCTTTTGTACAGGCTGGGCAGAGTTGCCCTGACAGCTTCCAGGAGAATGTGTGTGAGGAGGATAGAGCAAGGTTAGATGAGGAGTCTTCTAATGTAGAAGCTCTCCCCATATGAAGAAGAAGACAGGAGAACCACAGGGGCAAAACAGAGTCCAGGGAGATAATTGAGGATTTCACTCAACAGGAGATCACTGATATATTGAGTAGATTTACCCAAAGAATGGGGGAGTCTTTAGTGTCTTGGATAGTAAGAATCACTGATGAAGGCGCCAGAGGAATAACACTGGACAATGAGGACTGTTTAAAATTCATAGGTATCAGTCAGAATCCTTTTGTACACCAGGCTTTTAGGGATCACCATATGCAAGGAGGAAATAACAAAACTAATCTTCTAGCTTTAGCTGCAGAAGGATGCAAAAAGCAATATCCTGCTGAATCTATGTGGCCTAGGGGAGACAGACCCTGGTACTCACTTAGAGACTGTATGAGAAAGCTAAAGGAGGAGGTAATGAAAACTGCTATCCTGATTGGAGATGCAAATGCATATTATGATACCCCCCTAGGAGTTCCTCATAGAAATATCATAGTGAAGACGGCTCCTCCTGCATATAAGCACCTAATTCTGACTCTATTAATTGGAGAAATAGGGCACCCTCTTTCAGAGGTGCTGGATAAGATTTCACAATTAAGTGATTTAGGGGAATGGGAAAAAGACAAATTGCCTTGAGAGAGAAGAGTAAACAGCCAGAGGATTCAGAGACAAAATAGACCAACAAGAAGGGAACTGTTTACTGCTCTATTAAGAGCTGGGGTGGACTTCAGAAGAATAGATGGTATTCCAACTGAAGAGCTGCATAAGCTGTACCA
>NW_027185797.1:38039322-38055652 GCF_028583685.1 Petaurus breviceps papuanus
GAAAAGGTACTTAGCATTAGAATGAACAGGGAAGCAGGAACCACCCCCACAGGTATTTCTGAATCTGAATCTTTGTATCCGAGTTTGCCCCACCTTCAGGGGGAATAGGAGATAGGCCAAGCCCCAGCCCAGATAAAAGAAATATGCAGAAGAGATTGCAGACCCCATATTGGTTTAACAATATATTGGAAGAATGGATCAACTACTGTGACTAGGGCGCTGCTTGATACTGGGGCTGAGGCCACACTTATCTATGGAAACCCTGATAAGTTTAAACATGGAACTCCTATTACCATCACAGGTCTAGGAGGCACTGAAATATCAGCCAGACAAGTTAAAATAACAATGAAAATTGGGCAGTTACCTAAGAAAGAATATACTGTGGTTGTTGTACCCATTCCTGAATACATCATTGGAATAGATGTATTGAGAGGCATGACTTTGAATTTACCTGAAGGGAGATACCAATTTGCTGTGAGGAAGATAGGAATTAATACAGTTTTAGTGCGAAAACTAAAAATGGACCCAATCACTTTACCTGAACCTTCTGAAGTAATTACTTTAAAACAGTATCGTGTGCCAGATGGGCAAGATGAAATTACCACTACTATAAAGGAATATGTTGAAGCAGGAGTGTTAGTCCCTACAACCACAAGATGGAATAATCCTGTCTGGCCAGTAAGAAAATCAGATGGGACATGGAGAATGACTGTGGATTATAGACAGTTGAATAAGGTGACTCCTTCTTTGTATGCTGCTGTTCCAGATACCATCACCTTAATAGAAAGGATCCAGAAATATGATGGGACTTGGTATGCAGTTATTGACTTGGCAAATGCCTTCTTCAACATCCCAATAGACCCTAAACAATGGGACCACTTCGCTTTCACTTAGCAGGGTAGACAATATATTTTCACCCGCTTGCCACAAGGGTACCTACATAGCCCCACTATTTGTCACAGGATTGTGGCTGAACAGTTGGATGAATTAAAGCTACTTTGTGTACAGCTTACCCACTACATTGATGATATCATGATACAGGGAAAAGATGCGAAAGTAGTGGAAAGGAGTTTGACCCTTCTAATTGAGCATATGAAAAGTAAAGGGTGGAAAATTAACCCTGCAAAGGTTCGAGGACCACCTCAAAATGTGAAATTTTGGGGTATACAATGGAACAAGGGGCTAAGGGAGATTCTTCCTCAAGCCCGACAAAAGATTCAGGATTTTCCTACTCCTACCAATAAGAAGGAGGCCCAAAAGTTCATAGGATTGTTTGGATACTAGAGGCACCACATTCCACATTTGGGACAGATTTTAAAACCTTTATATAGAGTCACATGGAAGAAATATGAATTCGATTGGGGACTTGAGCAGAGTAAAGCTTTTGAAGAAGCCAAGGCTGCCATACAATTGGCCCTAGAGTTGTGGCCCATGCAAAATGGTCCAGTGGAATTGCAAGTGACTGTACAAGATGATTATGCAAACTGGAGCTTATGGCAAAAACAACAAAGCCGAAATGTACCTTTGGGATTTTGGTGTAGGAAACTCCCTTCATCTGGAGTCCAGTATACACCTTTTGAAAAGCAGTTGTTAGCTGCATATTGGGCTTTGGTGGAGACTGAACAACTGACTGTGGGCCATGAAGTGATATTAAGACCTGGAATCCCAATTGTGACCTGGGTAATGAGTACCCCAGCTTCTCACAGAATTGGACATGCCCAAGAGGCTAGTATAATCAAATGGAAGTGGTATATTCAAAATAGAGCGAAAACAAGCAAAAGAGGAGTCTCTGCTCTGCATGAATCTATAGCAAACATAGAAATTGAGAGGAATGACACACCCCCTGAGCCAAAACAACAGTTGGTACAGTCCACTGTAAAATGGAATGAAGGATATGATGTATTAACTGAGGAACAAAAGAGACATGCATGGTTTACTGATGGGACAGCAAAATATTTGGGCCAAAAAAGACATTGGAAAGCAGTGGCCTATAACCCATGCACTAGAAGGACTTTGGAAAGTACTGGGATAGGTGCAAGTAGCCAATATGCTGAACTTATGGCAGTATATCAAGCCATCAACATAGAACAAGGAGGACAGTGTCATATATTCACTGATTTATGGGCGGTAGCTAATGGGTTAGCTACATGGATGCCCATGTGGAAAAATGAAAATTGGGAAATTCATGGTAAACAAGTCTGGGGCAAAGAGTTATGGGAAGATATCTGGAACATGTCTTTGGTCACTGACTTGTCAGTTTTTCATGTAGATGCTCACGTGGCCCCCACCACACCAGAACATGAGTACAATGCTCATGCTGATCGACTGGCAAAGATTGCTACTGAACATATTGTCCCTACTTTGACAACAACTGATGATCCGGTATTAGCAAAATGGGTCCACCAAACAGCAGGCCATTTGGGGGTCCAGGCTACACACCAGTGGGCACAAGATCGAGGTATTAGTATCTCTCATTCACTGTTAAAACAGATAGCAGAAGAATGTCATATATGTCAATTAGAAAAGAAGCGAACTGTTCCTCGGGTAGTAACTGGAGAGATAGCAAGAGGAAAAGTCCCAGACCAAATCTGGCAAATAGATTATATTGGTTCACAACCACTGGATAAAGGATGCAGATTTATATGTACTTGTGTTGACACCTATTCAGGTGTACTAGTAGCTTGTCCTTATAAGAATGCAACCCAGAAAAACACTTGTAAAACTCTAGATCTCATAAGTCTATATTATGGAACCCCAATGCAGATTCAAAGTGACAATGGGTCACATTTCAAAGGCAATGAAATGAAGAAATATTGTATACTAAACAATATAGAATGGATATATCGTATTCCATATTATCCAGAAGCATCTGGGTTAATTGAAAGAATGAATGGATTACTGAAAGAACAGTTGAGGAAGTTAAGTTCCAATAATTCATATCAACATTGGAAGGATAATTTGTTCACGGCTTTGCGTAATTTGAATAATAGACCATTGGGAGGAAGTACACCTCTAGCCAGAATGATGACCCCCAATCTGCAAATTAGAAAACAACAAACACACAAGATCCCAAATATTGAGTATTGGACCTTGAGGCCAGATGTCCCAGCACCGTACCCAGGACCACCTGGTTCGGTGGGGTATGATTTACATTGTTTAGAGGACTTTTGGTTGGACAGAAAAGAAATAAGAAAAATCTCCACTGCGATATGCATAAGAATCCCTAAAAATCACTTTGGACAGATTTTACCCAAATCAGGATTAGCAGCTCAAGGAATACATGTATTGGCTGGAGTAATATATTCTAATTATCAAGGAGAAATTGTTGTAACATTCCAGAATTTAGGTGAAGGGCCCATACAGATTCACAAGAATGATAGGATAGTTCAAGTGATTATCGTTCCTTGTAAAACAATGCCACTTGTAAAAACTGACCCTCCTTCCAAAATAACTGTCACAAGAACTGAAGGATTTGGTTCTACTGATAGAATAAAATCAGGAGCTAAAGTATGGGGAAAACCGAAGCCAGATGATGTTCCAAAGGCTGCAGAGATTATAGCATATGGGAGGGATAACACTGTAACTATTGTTTATTCTGGAGAAGATGATTACAAAATTGTACCCTTAAGTCATTTATTCTACCGTGAGTGAGGCTACAATAGTCTGGTTATTGTCTCTTTGCTTCTTCTTGATTTTTTGTTTGTTCACCTTGTTTGTTAGATTTGTTTCCACAGGCTTGGTACCCTCCATCTGTAGTTGCCTGATAGCTTAAGCTGGATGTCACCCCTTGTCTGCAACTGTGATGTGTCACCCTTGGACCTGGCATCAAGCATATTAAGAACTGACCTCTCAAATGGGACCCCTTAGGACAGGGACAGCTCTACATCCGATTTCAGCAGCAAGTAGCCATAGAAGAAGAGATCTTCACCCCTTACCACAAGATTTTGGGGCCCCATTTGTTTGGGATGGGGGGAATGATGGGGAGCTTGTGCTCAAGCCCCACCCTAAAATATGGTTTTCTGTGTTTATTGTGTGCTATTCTTGTTATATTGTTGTGAAATTTTGTTGACACCAGTTATTCCTACTGTATTTTTGCCAAATAAGGGACATGAAAGATCTTGGGGCCGAATGTAAGGGTTATGGGATTTAAAGATCTTCCATGCCCCATTGGACTTGCTGACATAGCAGGAAGGGGCGGAGCAAGAAGAAGCGGAAGCCAAACTGGAGTTCCTGCGGTGGCTGGCGGTGGTGGTGACGGCGGCATCAGCAGCGGAGGCAGCAACAGCCCGAAGCCCTTTTTGAGTTAGCCAGAATTTCTGCTAAGGACTCCTGCTGAGAACTGTCAGGGGCCGGAGCTGCTGGGAGTGCGCTTCCTGGACGCTGGGTGGTTGCTGTGAGTGGGAAGAGGAGGACCTTTGCCTGAGGTAGCCTGTTCTGTTTTAAAGGCTTGAAAATGTGGGTGCTTTCTACTTTATCTACCTGTGCCAATGTCATAACTATTCTGATGGCTTTCACTTTCTGGTTTTGGTACTTAGTCTTTTGGTATCTTAATAAATTTTCTAGTTTATTTCCCCATATGGCAAGCATGATGTATTTTGTGATGGATAATTATATCAGCATATCTGTAATCTCCATAGGCATTGTGAATATGGCTTTGCTGATACAGTGACCTTGCACAGCCCTCCCTGACTCAAATCAAAGTCAACTGCAAGTCCTTTCATCATTTCCCTGATGCCATGGTCCTCTTTGAAGATGAAGGACAAACACAACAAGTAGCTTTCCAAATGCATGCACTATGGGGTGGCTAGGTGGCACAGTGAATAGAGCACCAGACCTGGAGTCAGGAGGACCTGAGTTCAAATCTAGCCTCAGAAACTTAACACAAAAACTAGCCATGTGACCTTTGACAAGTCACTTAACCCCAACTGCCCTCCAAAAAAACCCCAAATGCATTCACAAATTTACAACCCTACCAACAATGCGTAAGTTTTCCACAAGATTATCTTTCCACAAATATTTCACTAACAACCTTTCCCATCTTTAGTCATTTTTGCCAACTTGCAGCATATGGTATTAAACCTCAAGGCTGCTTTGATTTGAATGTTTTGTATCAAATTTTCATGAAAAAAATTGCAATTCTTATTACGAGAGTGATTTTTTTAATATTCTTTAAACACTAATTTACTGGAGAATGGCTTTAGATCTTATGTATCATTTTTATTTGTCTATATGTCTTGAATAGTAAACCCTTATCTGAGAAATGTATATGCTATTTAGAAGAAACATACTTGAAACCTAAAGATTTGGAGTTAAAATGGGAACCTGGATCAAAATTCATTCTATATCAGTGAAACAGCAACCCAAAAAAAAAAACCAAACTTAGGGTTCATTATTTTAGATAAGGCTTCAGCAAACAGAGACAGGATAAAAAGAGGTATGTAGGAAAATTAAATCATGGTTGTGGTAATGTAAAAGAAACATTAATCAAATTCCAGAGAGAAATAGCACAATAATATAGAAGGGGACTTCAATCTACTCCTTTCAGACACAGAAAAATCTAGTTCCTCCCCAAAAATCAACAAAAAGTAAGGTTAAGATGAGAATGGAACTTTAGAGGTCACAGAACTCTAGCAGTTACTGACTGGGGATCCAAAAGAGTTCACAGAACTTTGAACTCTGCATGGCGTCTTTGTCCTATTGTAATAATCTACTCATTGTTTCTCTACCTCATCAGTCCTATTTTTCATTTCATACTTTGCTCAGCTTCCAAAGAGATTTTGATAAAACACATGTCTATGTCACTCCCTTTCCCCAGGTGTGTGGTGAAGCCAGCTCATATAGCCTTTGAGAGTTATCATGTCAAATTTTCAGTGTTAACATTTATGCCCCTGGTATCAGCAAATACAGTTTGATTTATTGTTTTGTTATTTGCCTCGACTTAAGAAAGTGATAGAGAATATGTTAATAGTGCAGATTGAACCTAAAAATGAGTTGTACTTATCAGAGTCAGTTGTTAAATATTTACCAGCAAACCCTTACCTTCTATTCCCCCCCTCAATGAACTCCAGTGGCTCCCTATGACCTCCAAGATTAAATATAAACTCCTTTGTCTTGTGTTTAAAGGTCCTCACACTCTGGCCCCTTCCTAACATATCACTATCATGCACATACCCTGTGGTCTAGCTATATTGATCTACTCGTGCTTCCTCACATGCCACACATGTCTTTACCTTTACACTGAATGTCCCACATGCCTGGAATTCTCTCTCCCCTTACCTGTTCCCTTTAGAACACTTAAAGTCCTTCAGTATTCATCTTAAAGACCACCATTAGCAGGAAGCCTTTCCTGGTCTCTCAAGTTGCTGGAGCATTGCCCTTTCCATTTACTCTGCATGGATCTTGGATATACCTATTTAATTATAAGTAATCATCCCAGTAGAATGAAAGCTTCTGGAGGGCAGGGCCAGCTCTTTGTTTTTCTTGGTATTCCCAGCTCTTAGTACAGTGTCCAGGCATGTTTAATAATGGACAATAAAGTGTAATGATGTAGTAATTAATGAACACTGCTAGGTGACTGAATGATGCACATAAATTTGTGTTCTTTGGTCTCCATTGGAGCCTGACACCAAGGCATACTTATTCTCCTTTTTATTTGATTCTAGAACATGGAGGTGTCACATGCATGCCCCACAGGCAAGCATACGGATCACAACATTCCTGAAGCAAACTGAACCTAAGATGTAGCTCCTATCTGATTTAATGCATAAGGTATTAATAATAAAAGAAATAGATAAACGTGTTTAGTCTTCCAAATTCATATTTGCATTACAGGGATACTCATATATGGTATAGTGGGCCTGATTTCTGTTTGTTGGACTGCTCTGCTCCAGCAGCTTGTCCAAATCTTCTCCTAAAGGTGCAAAACAGCCATCAACATGGGAAGTGAAAGTTCTTTGTAATTCAGAGAAATTATTACTAATCACCAATGATTTGGGGAGATTCTGATTTGCCCCTTTTTCTTTCATCTACATTTCAAGACCTCATTCTCTGAAGGTTTACCTAACCTTCTCCTCCATCTATACCCCAGTGAGGTGAGACAGCCATTGTGTTCTACTCAGGCTTATGTGGGGTATAAATTGTTTGAATAGATTTTCCAAAGCTAGGGCTAACTTAGAAGTAAGTGACATAATCAAAGTATAGGTCCAACCCCTCTTTGTAATACTCATTCTGCCATTAATTGTTAACCAATCAGAGGTGATTACCACATTTGGGAACACCCCTCTTCCAAAAGGGCATATAAGCCTTGAGCCTGCTGCTATGATTCTCTGGTCTAAGAGAGAGTATGTCAAATGACCATCCTTTTATTAAAATGCTAATATTATTAATAAAATTATTAAATTACCTGGAAATTATGTCGCTGGACCTTTTTAAACACCACAGTAATACAGAAGAAATGTTAAGAGATGTTCTATAACTAGAAAGGGTCTGAGGCTTGAAATTTCAGTTGCATGTGGAGAAGTTGAAAGGGTGACTTCTCCCAAGGGAATACCTCTGTCCCAAGCCACTCACCTGCATTTGGAGTTAATCCAAATATTTCTGTACCAGCATAAGACTGCAGGCTGATATAGGCAGGCTTCTAAGGTGGTAAAAAAGTTAGTATGACTTTGTTGGAGAGGGAAAACTCTCCATTAGGTTTGTTTGTACTGCTCTAACTCAGTAGTAATAAAGGGCAAAGTCCTTATTTCCTCCTCTGCATTATTCCCTGGTCCCTGACTATTTCTTCACTTCTGGGAGTCTCTGTCTACCTTCTCTTCCACTCAGCTACAATCCCTGGCTGCTACCACATTTCTGGTCATGTGCTTGAGATGCATGTCAGGAAATGGATTGGGGTGACTCTGCTATAGCTTCTCCTCAAATGCTATTAGTGGTCTGAGGAGGGTAGGTGATGTGTAGACATGAATTTCATCCCATCCCCTGATCTTCCACCCATGGAAACCAGTTTTATGATTAGCTCTCCTGTGTCTGTCTTTCTCTTTCTGTTTCTTTCTCTTTGCCTGTCTGTCTCTCAGTCTTTCTGTCTTTTGCTCTGTCTCACCCCTGATTCACCATTGCCTATTCCAACAAAAGCATCTCCAATGCTTAGACTTAGACACTTTTTTCAATAGGGGTGTGAATGGATCAACAAAGAGTCAGAACCAGGAATCTCTATGGTTCATCAGGGAGATGTCTTCAACCACTTCAATGAACTGATAAGCGGTGTGTCTATATCTTCTATAGTTAACAAGTTGCCTAGCATTTATTATACACTTAATGTATGCAAGGCACTGTGCTAAGCACTGGGAATAAAAATACAAGCAAAAAGAAAGGCATTCTATCTGGGGAGAGAACATGTGCATATATAAGAATGTACAAAATAAATATAAGATGATTTGATGGGGAACTCACTGATAATTGAGGAGACCTGGAAATGTCTGTTGATGAGGGAGGGTGTCCATACCTGACGTGAGTTTTGAAAGTGTATGTAACATAAATGAGGAGGAAGAGAATTCCGTATAGTGACGACAGAAAGGAAATTGAATATTATATATGGAGACCAGCAAGAAGGACAGTTTTACTGGATTGAATAATGCATCTAGGACCCTAATGTGCCATCAGACTAGAAATATAAGAATTAAAAAGGTTTTTAATTCTATGCAGAGGAGGTTTCCTTCATTTAATTTCTATTTCATTTTATTTTATTATTCTGTTTATATTACATTACCTAGGTGAAGAAATTAAATTCATTCTGTGTCATATTATAATTGATTCTATTCTGTAATTGATCCCATTCTATATTAATACTTCATTTTGTATGATTGCTCAATCATATTTCTTTGTCTCTTTGATTATTAGCTAAGTTTAGAGGTACAGCTTCCCTGTTGTATTCTTGCCTCAAGGAAATCTGTTATCCTTAAGGGATATAGGTGAACACCAGGGAGTCTGGTCCACTGTCTCTAGCATTGCAGGTAACAAATGAACATTTCTTAGTCATAGGAATTCAGTTTTCCCTCTGAGTTACTTAAAAGAAAACTTTTTATTCTTCATACCTTCATCTTTTGGGAGAATCTAAGTCCTGAAGCTAGCTCTAAGAAATACATTGTCCCTGAATTGTCCCTTGAAGAAAGACTTATCTACCTAATGAAGCTTCCTAGGTGCCAGAGAGTCAGTTAACTCAGGTCTGTTAACAGGATCTGCAATATGCAGATGGATCTGTAATGTTAATGGGAGCTGAAGATCTTCCCCAATGATTAATAGGCCTCACATGGAGCCCAGCAAGAGAAGCTTGATTAGGGGAGGCTTGTTTTTTCCAGGAAGAAGGCCCACACCTTTTCTTACTTTGTAATTAGGCAGTGGATCATGAGGATTGTGATGCCCTCTGACCCTGAAGAAGGGTATATATACTCTGAGGTTACCATTTGCTTTGGGGCTCTCTCACGAGAAGAGTGTTCATGGGATGTAGCCAAATGAGACTCTGGCCAGCCATTAAGGAACCCCCTTGCTTTGAAAATGCAGATGTTGGTGCTTCTCTCTCTGGTAACTATATATGAATGTAATGATCAGACAGTTGTATTTGTCTGTTGATCTGTGATGTATGCATCATTTGGTCAGACAGTTAGAAGCTCTGTCTGTTGGTCTTTATGCTATTATTTTCTGCTTGTAATTTCTGTTTGTATTTTCTCGGAAGTTCAGGATGCTGACTTTTTCCCCTGAACTAAGTAAATGATATATATGTTTGATGAAAATAAGATTGCTGACCCTTTTTGAGTTGCTTTCCTTTAGAAAAGCAGATAAAAGAACCTGTGCTAGCAGTCCCCCTGTGTGCTGGTGTTATTGGTTTTACACCCCCACGGCAGCTGAATTGCTGTTACAGGGTCCCATAAATTAAGCAAGTATTTTTATACCATAAAGAGGGGGAATTACTAGCCCCACATGAATTCTAGCCTGCTCTTCTTGATGTAACCAATCATGTTCTCCCCACCCACATGATGGTGTCTGTTCTATAACCAATTACATTGTTTTTCTCATCTACCCAACTCTGCTCTTTGTTCTCTTGTACTTCCCCCAACTACAGGCTAATAAGCCCTAGTAAGTGGTCTTTGTTAATTGAGAGAGTTCATTGACCTAATTTATTGATTACTGCTAGCCTAATTAATAAATTGATCATTGTCAGACCATTGTCACTTAGTTTACCTTAATACTTAAATGTAACACAGGCTTACACCTGGCCAAGCATCTTAAAATAAAGCATTGAGGTAAGAGGAAGAGAAAAGTTTAAGCAGACTGGAAATAGTGTATTTCCTTTATAGATTATGTATGTTAAAGAAATGAATGAAATTCACTTAGAAGAGCTAAAGGTCAAAAATTTAAAGGGTAATAATAGACAAAAATCAGGGGCAGCCAGGTGGCTTAATGAGTAAGAGCACTGGCTCCAGTGTTGGGATAACCTGGGGATCGAATCTGGGCTTAGATACCTAGCACCACACCCAGAAATAACTGGCCGTGTAACCTTGAGCAAGTTACTTAACCCCAATTGCTTAAATAAAAAAAAAAATAGACAAAAATGGAAAGAAAGAGTATATTAGCATAGATCTCAAATTATACTATTAAATAATAATTGTTAGAGTAATTTGGTATGGTTAAGAAATAGGCCATTTAGTGGAGCAGATCAGTTATACAGCATCCAAAAGGAAATGAACATAATTGTATTGTGTTCAATACAATATTCACAGCACTGACAGTCACTATGAGTATGCCAGCATAGTACTCAATTACAGAATACAACAGACTTTCCATGTAGAAGACAGAAGCAAAACCTTTATTTAGACACCAGAAAAACAAATCCTAACACCAGAATGTCAAATCCATCACAGTAACAATGAAGTTAGTACGCCATAGCATAGCAGGAAGCCACACTATCCTTTAGCCTTCCCAGAAACAATCACAAGCCTAGCTATCTCCTTGGGTGCATATCCTCCTTCCTCCAGCTCTAACTTCTCTGACTACTATCTTCCTGTGGGCTCTGCTCCACCCTTCAGCAAGGTCCTCCCACCACAGGCTCTATGTGATTACATTCATCCTATTGAGGGCAGGAAAGATCTTCAAATTCCCTTAGGTCTATTAAAGGGCAGGGAAGATCTTCAAATTCTCATTACCATTACATTGGCAGAAATCGAGCATAGACCAAAATCTCATATAATATAACAAGATAAATTCCAAATGGATATGAGACTTAGACATGAAAGTGACACCATAAGCAAATTGAAGAAGAAAAAAAGAAATGACTGCTCAGAGCTATGGGTAGAGGAAGAATTCACGACTAAACAAAGGGAGGAAAGAATCACAGAAGATAAAATATACAGTTAAGATTGTATATAATTAAAACATTTTTGTGTAAACAAATCTAATGTGGTTAAAATGGAAGGGAGAATTATCAAAAGAAAATATTTGTGCTAAGTTTCTCTGGTAAAGTTATGTCAAGAAGCATTTATTAAGCTCTTTTGATATGAAAGAAACCATGCTAGGCACTAGAGATACAAAGAGAGGCAAAAATAGCCCCTGTTCTGAAGGAGGTAATAGTCTGATGGGGAAACAGCTTGAAATCAACTGTGCCAGAAAAGATATATGCAGGATCAATTGGAAATAATCTCAGAATGAAGGCACTAACATTAATGGGGATTGGGAAAGGCTGATTGCAGAAAATGGGATGCCAGCTAGGGAGGCCAGGAAGCAGAGGTGAGGACTGAGAGTATTTCAGCTTTGAATGAAAACCATTGAAAACACAGAGTGAGAAAATGGAATGTCTTGAGTGAGGGACTGCAAGGAAGGCAGTATCACTGGCTGGTAGGACATGTGGAAGGGATTAAGGATTAAGACAGACAGACTGACAAAGTAAAAATGGATCAAATTAAGAAAGGCTTTAGAAGTCTAACAGAGGATTTTATGTTTGATCCTGGGGGTGATGAGGAGTCACTGGAGTTTGTTGAATAGAAAAGTGACATGATCAGACATGAGATTAAGAAAAATCACCTTGGTAGGAGGCTGCAGAATAGATTGGAATGTTGACCCTTGAGTCAAGAAGACTGACCACCAAATTTATTGTGATAATCCAGGAATTATGTAATAATAGATAGCACCAGTGTGATAACAGTATTAGACAATAGGAAGGGGGTGCATATGAGAGATGGTGAGAAGGAAGGAATGGCAGGAGATAGAACCTGATTAGATTTGAAGGGTAAGGTAAAGAAAGAAATAAAAGATGACACCTAGAGTTGTGAGTCTGGGTGACTATTAGGATAGTGGAACCCTTGAAAGTAATAGGGAAGTTAAAAAGAACAGACACTTTAGAAAGGAGATGAGTTTGATTTTGGACATGTTAAAATTAACTAGATATTCTCTCAAATATCTAGTTTATCATATCTAAATGGCAGTTGGAGGTACAAGACTGGAGGTATGGAGAATGTTTGGGGTTAGGGACAAATACACAAATACACTACCATGGAGATGATAATTAAATCTGTTAGAGCTGATGACATCATCAGGTGAAATAGTATAGAAGAAAGCAAGAAAATTCAGGTCAGAGCTTCTGGGGATGCCCATTATTGCTAGGTAAGATAAAGGAGACAGCCAGGAGAATAACCAGGAGGGAAGGAGAGATAGAGAGAAAGAAAAAGAGACAGAGAGAGATAGAGACAGAGACACAGAGAGAGAGAGAGAAAAAGAGACAGACAGACAGAGGGAAAGAGAGAGAAGTTTCAGGAAAATGTAGAAAGAAGAAACTGAGAAGAGGGTTATCAACAGTAACAGCAGCCTCAGAGAGGTCAAGGGTCTGAGGACTGAGAAAATACCATTAGATTTATTCATTAAGAAAGGGAACATTTTCGGTTGAGTTTGGAAGCCAGACTACAGACAAAATACTAAGGGAGTGGAGGCACTAATCAAATGCCTTATCAAGGAGTTTAGCCAAAAAATGGAGGACAGATATGGGAAGAGAGCAAGGAGGGATATTAGGGATGGTTTCCTGATTTCCTGTAGCTTGGTTCAGTAGCACTGGAATAGCATTGAAGGCAGTGGATGGTCAGAGTAGTCCCAGGTTAGAGCTTTACTAGATCAATGGTAGGATAATAAAAATAATAACTAGAATTTAGATGGCACTTGAAGGTTTGTTAACCCATTTGATTTTCACCACAACCCTGTGAGGTGGGAGCTATCATTTCCCAATCTCACAGATTGGAAAACTGAGACTAAGGGAGATTACATGATTAACTCATCTCAGTTACTCATTTTGGGATCATCTAAGGCACTTAGGTATTTCTGAGCCCATTTCAGCACTCTATCCATGCTGCCTTCTATCTGTCTCTGATAAGGAGCAAGGGAATTAAGAAAAGAGTATAGTAGAAAGTTGAGTTGTGTCAACAAGGGTTCAAGATTGGGAAGGAAGGTAAATGAAAGCAGTACAGTGGTGTTGACCTGGGGAAGAGTTAAGTCCTGAAATGATTGTAGATCTCTGAGGATGAAGTACAAGTTTCCTCTTGTAAAGTAGAGGGAAAGGTGGAATGACAAATAATATGGAGTAGACAAAGGAATGTCACTATTTATAACCATGGGAAATAGAATTCCTCTAGATTAAGGATACAAGCATCCCAGTATATAGCTGAGGTGGAGTGAAGGGTGTTTTCATGAGAAATGAGTAGGTTAAGGAACTGGGAGATTAGATTGAGGGAGAAGCAATATTTATGTTGAAGCCCTCCTCTAGGATGGCATGAGATGAGGAGAGAAAGAGTATGGAGGAAGGAAGGAAAGGGGTCCTAGAGATCAGTAGATAACACCTATGAGAATTTGGAGTAACCGAGAAATATGGATTGAATGAGCCTTAAAGGAAGAAATGAAGAAGTTGCTACTCAGAGCAATGAGTGATGGGGGGGGGGGGAGACAGAGAGAGAGTCAGAGAGAGAGAGAGAGAGAATTCCTCTCAGAGAGCATGTGGAGTCTGGGCTGCTACTGCTGGACTGAGGACTGAACTGAGAATTAAGAAGAACTGAGAAGAGAAATGAGAACTGAGAACAGAACTTCTTGGAGAAAGCAGCTGGAGGCTGGGGAGGAGAGGCCCAGGTGGGAGAAAGTGATTTTGATTTTGAGAATGGAGCTTCTGCTGAGATTTTTCTTCTGGGCACTTCTGCTGAGAGACCTCCTAGGTCCAGCCAAGCTGCCAGAGGAAGCATAACTGTGGTGTCAATACTTTGTCTGTTTTGGGCCTATGCTGATTTCAAAGGCAGAAAATGAATTGAGATGATAGTACCTACCATGTGTGTGAAAATCGTTGTAATTCTGCTAAGCTTGATGTGTGTAGATATTGTTGTAGCTCTGTTAAGTTTTCTCTTCCCAGGAACAGGAACTGTGAAGGACTTGAAGTGGACTGGACACTGAGCTTCAATATGGAGCAGGAACTGTGAAGGATTTGAGGTGGACTGGACACTGAGCTTCAATATGGAGCAGGAACTGCAAGAACAACTAGACAAGGAACTGGGAGCTGTCTGCCTTTGAACTCAGGTGGCAATTGGTGAGATTTGGGCAGGAGCTTGGACCATGGAAGAGGAACCATGAAAGCTGAGAGCCTGCCTCTAGTCAAGATGAAAAGACCTCTCCTTGGGTATTTAATTCTGACTGATGAAATCATAATGTACTTTTGACCTAGGGGTGGATGGACTTTGTACTTTCCACCACTCCTTAAGAGAGTACTGAGTAGTGACTGATGATATTGTAACAATTTCACTCCATGGGTGGAGGACTTTGACTTTTGTACTTTGTGATTGAATTAAGTACTTTCTGATAGACTAAATGAATGTACTTTGCTTAAAATTAGGTGACCACTTTGGTGAAAATTATGTGGCTATTTTAGTGACAAGTTGTAACATTGTGAATTCTTTTCTTTGAATACTTTGTCTCAGTTTTTTCTGAATAAATAGTTTACTATACCATGTAATCAGAACCTTGAAAACTATTCACAGCAGCAGTCCTCCAGAAATCTACTCATGCTTGGTTTTACACCACCCAAAGACATGTCAACTAAGGGTTGTAGGAAGAATTGAAAAATGATGAGATGCCCATCAATTGGGAAATGACTGAATGAATTGGGTAATATGAATGTGATGGAATACAGTTATGCTGTAAAAACTAATGAAAAAGGTGGTTTTAGAGAAGCATGGGAAGACTTACATGAATTGTTGCAAAGTGAAGTGAGAAGAATGAGAACTATCTACACAGTATCAGCAACATTGTAATGATAATCAATTATAAAAAGACTTAGTAACTCTGATCAATGCAATAACCCAAATGACACAAAATAACCCAAATGACTCACAATAGAATATGCTATCTATCTCCAGAAAGAGAGCCAATGGACTCAATGCAGACAAAAGCAGTTGTTTTCCTATTTCCTTCTTTTTTTGCTTTTCTTAGAAATTGTTTTACAAGACTATACATATTTTGATAGATTTTTCTTTTCTTCCCTTCTTAAGGGGGGTGCGGAGGGGGGAATCTGTTGCCCTGCCTGGTTTCAACTCCACAGAGCAAGATGCCCTTCCCAGGATAAGCTCATTAGTTCTAAACTCACCAGCATGCTGTTGACTCAAGCCTTGATTGACACCACCTCCCTTAGCCTCCTCTCCATTCTGACTGGAGGACTGGAGGGTAGAATACCAAACTCCTCCAAATGCCTTCCTTTGTAGAGGGCAGAAATTGGACTTAGCTCACTCCACTTTGACCTGCTGCCCTATCTAGTTTCAACTCCACAAAACAATATACTGCCTGGCATACTGTCCTCATCTCCCTTCCCCCCTCTTTCCTGTCTCCTTTTGTTCATTGTCTCCACCCCTTTAGTTTGTAAGATCTTTGAGTACTGGAACTGTCTTTCTTTTTCTTGATATTATACCAAGCTCTTAGGACAGTCCCTGACATATAGTAGACACTTAACAAATGTTTGCTTAATTAGAGGAAGAGAATTTGGACTGAAAAAAAATAATAAAAATCTATATGCTTTGAGCAAATAAAGACAGAAGGAAGAAGAGAGAGGAAAGAAAGAGAGAGGGAGAAAGAGAGGAGGGAAGAAAGAAAAAAGAAAGAGAGAGAGAAAGAGAGGAGGGAAGAAAGAGAGAAAGAGAGGAGGGAAGAAAGAAAGAGAGGAGGGAAGAAAGAAAGAAAGAGAGGGGGGAAGAAAGAGAGGAGGGAAGAAAGAAAGGGAGGGAAGGAAGGGAGGGAAGGAAGGAAGGAAGGAAGGAAGGAAGGAAGGAAGGAA
>NW_027185797.1:38055662-38061839 GCF_028583685.1 Petaurus breviceps papuanus
GGAAGGAAGGAAGGAAGGAAGGAAGGAAGGAAGGAAGGAAAAGAAAACAACTCCAGTCCATCAGGAATATGAGGGGATAGAGTAGCCAGTCTCTGGGGACCCAACTCAGTGCAAGTGGGAATTGGGATGGTACTGCCACAGCATGTGTTATAAAATGGATACAGTACACTGCTCCCAAACACTGAAATTCTATGGTCTATGATCCTCTGATTGATGTAACAGTGGTTTTGTCCTCTGGACAAGTGCCCTAGTGAGAACAGGACATGACATCTTGGAAAATGCCTCCTCTACAGCCTACTCCTTTGTCTCCTGGGACTAGGCAAAAGGTTGCCAGGTTGCCTCAATGTCATAGGGCAGATCCGGGAAGGGCCTGAGGAGTGGGACTCCAGACAGAGTGAGCTCCTTCCAGGAACAGAATTAGGTTTTATCTTCTTTATTTGACTTCCCACCTCATGAGCCCCAGATGCCACCTCATTGAAACAATCGCTGAATACTGGTCTTGGGCATCTTGATTCTCTGGCTTCTGGCTCTCCAGGATGTTTCAAGGACTGATTTTTCTGAAGTTAAGTGATGCATAGTGAATCTCTTCTGAGGATTCTTGGGTGACTGGGCTACACAGGGGGAAGCTGGGATCCCTTTGTTGATCCTATAGGAGTGAAAAGAATCCCCCATGAGTCCAGGATGCCGAGGATCTTGGCCTGACCCTGGAGAACCAAGCATGGTTTGAAAAGGAGGCTGCTTGGCTTTTGGTCAGGAGCCTTTCTCTTAGTGCTGTTTGCTTATGCATATGACCTACCAGCCAAATGGTGATCTTTTCAAGGTGGGGGTGTGGTGGGGGAGGGGCGCTGAGTGACATACAAGGAAGGGGAAGCCATAAGCAGGGAGTCGGAAAATATGGTTTTGAGTCTAACCTTTGCCTTTTAATCCATGGGGGAGCTGTGAGGAGGCCCCAGTGGGGGCCTCAGTTTTCCCCTGCTGATGTAATAGCTGGTATACATAGCCTTTTAAACTGACCAAGTGGTTTGCAGATCTTGTTCCATTGGACTTCCAAAATAACCCTGTGAAGCAGGTGTGAGGGACACTAGTATCCCATTTTACATATGGGAACAATGAGGCTGAGAGACATGAAGTGACTTGCCCCGGGTCAATCCCATGAAGTGTCAGAATTTGATTCTGAACCCTCTTCATGGCTCCACAACCAGCCCAATCTGCCAAGTGACAGTATGTCTGATGTTAGTGTGTGACCTTAGTAAGTCTCTTCTCCTTTCTGGGAAAACTCTAAGCTCCTTGGCTAAGTTCCTTCCTTCTACTGGGGCTCAGTGAGGTTGTACTAGATCTGATCTAAGGCTTTGCCAGGGACTGACAGTGTGACCCTGGGAGAGTCTTTTTCCCTCTCTGTGCCTAAACTTGTCCCTCTGTAAAATAATTTCTCTAAGATCACTTCCAACTGTTAAGTCTAGTAAAAGTGTGTGACCTTGGTGGGGGGGAAGTCATTTTCCTTCTCTGGGCCTCACCTTCACTCTCTATGAAAAAGAACTGGATCAGTCCAAGTGATGTGTTAGGGCCTTTCTCCCCCTGATCAGAAGGTCAGGTGATGCCTTGCAAAGAATACTAGACGTGGGATCAAAGGACATGTAATTGAATTACACTGCCTCAGTCCCAAAGTGGTCTCAGGGGAACACTTCCTCTTTCTGTGATTTTAGTTTCATGATCTGTGAAACTGGGGACTTAGATGAATTTATTTCCAGAGTTCCTTCTACTTTTAAAGCCCTGATCTTATGAACCCTTTTATAGAAATGAATTGCCTGAAGGCAAGAGGGCACCAAACGAGGACTGTCTTGATTCAGAGCCTTGCAGATGGGGAGAATTCTCACTGGAAGGGTATGACCAGGGCCAAGGAACAAAGACTCTCAGGGAAATGAGGGACCAGCTACTCCCAGCTTCCTATGCTGCAGTTGACAAAATTGAAACCTCAAAAGGAAAAGGAACTCGCCAACACTTCCTCTTCTCCCCCTCTCTTGTTGACTCTCACCAATCTGTGTTCTGACCTCATTCCTCAATTGAAATTTCTCTCTCCAAAGTCACCAGCTTATTACACAATAGAATGGCCCCTCTCTATTCTCACCTTCCTTGCCATTTCTGCAGTTTTGATGCTTCTAAACACATCTTCTCCTAGACACTCTCTGCCCTCTGGGTTCTCCAACCTGTATGATCCTTCCTTGTCCATCGTCTTGACTGATTTTTTGTCTATGCCATAGCTCCTAACTGTGGGAAGCCCCCAAGCGTCTCTCTTGGTCCCTCTTCTCTTTTCTTGACAGTCTCTCATTTGGTGATGTCATTGGTTCCCATGGCTTGAATTACAATCTCTCGTCTCATGACGCCCAGATCTATACAGGGTGTCCTAAAAGTTTTAGTGCACTTTGAAGTTTGTTTCCTTAATTTTTTGATACCTTTAAACTTCACTGAGGTTCCTAGGAGGACATCTCATGTATTCCTCCCAACATTCTCTGTTTACCTAGTCCTACATCATCAATTTAGTATTAGACCTTACCAATTGGACATCCTGTATCCATCTCAACCTCTGCTTATGCAAAACAAAACTCATTATCTACCAGGCCCCAACTCCCATCTCCTTTGACCTTCTCCATCACTGCCAAGGGCACCACCATCCCCTTGGAATCTCCGGTTTCTTCAAATCCCAAATCAAGGGCTCTCCTCTCCACAAAACCTTGCCTGGTGCCTCAGCCACCTGTGCCCACTCTTCCTTAACCCCCTTGTACTCATTATGTGTGTATTCCATACATACTTGTATGCGTGCATTTTGTCTTCCCATAGACTGTAAATTCTTGGAGGGCAGAGAACAGGCTCTTTTCCTTTTGTCTTTCTGTGACCACTGCTTAGTATAATGACTGACACATCATAAGGGCTTAATGAATGTTTATTCACTGACCTCCTCAACCCTCCTGCCTCTACAGTCCCTTTCTCCCTATGATTGGAGAAGATGGATGGTGACCTTGGAGAACTCATCAAAAACCCTCCATTTAAGCAGGGCACTGAAGGAAGCCCTCCCATTATTTCCCACCTGAATGCTCTCCTGGATTTCCTCATGGTCTCCAGAAGCTCCTTGTTGCAATGCAAGATTATATCAATTCTCAAAGTTGTGCATCATCAGTAAGTCCCTTGGATACCAGCTCTTTCTGAGGGCAGAGTGGAGGGAGGACATTGGAAAACTCCCACTAGATGCCCAACTTAAGGGGGGAAGAGGAGCCGTGTCTCTATTGCCTGCCTGGCTGCAGGGCTTCCTCATGCCCCACACTGGGTACCTCCCTCCACCACTTTTAAATTTCTTTTTATGCATCATCTCCCACATTTGAAAAAAATCTCTCAAGGGCAGGGATTGTCTTTTTGTATCCTCAGAGTTTAGCATAGTACTTGGTACATGGTAAGTGTTTAATAAGTGTTTATTGACTGACTGACTGATTGATTGATTGATGGATTCACTCACTGACTGACAATGTCTCAGATGTTGGTGCAAAGTCCTCTATTTCTCATTTTAAAGCCCTTCACAATCTAGCTATAGAATTTTTTTCAAGGCTGATGAAAATATTCCTCCCTAAGGAACTTGCTGTTGTAAGCAAAAGAATCCTCATGTTATTCTCTTTTTATGGCATTTCATGTCCAGCCTCTGTACATTTGCAGAGGCAGTGTACATACCTGAAAGGCATTTTCTCTGGTTACTCACCTCTGCCTTTTGGAATCCCCTAGTTCACTTTACAGGCAGCTAGGTGGCACAGTGGATAGAGAACTGGACTGGGAATCAGGAAGAGGAGTCTGAGTTCAAATCTGACATCAGACACTGAATAACTGTGAACCTGGGCAAGTCACTTAACCCTATTGGCCTCAGTCTCCTCATCAATAAAATGAACTAGAGAAGGAAATTGAGAACTATTCCAGTTTCTTTACCAGGAAAACCCCAAATGGGGTCATGAAGAGTCAGACACTGATGAAAAATGACTGGGCAACAACTCAATCCAGAGGCCACGTCCTAAGAGAAATTATTCTTGATGCCTGCCCCAGTAGCTAGGTCTCTCCCTGCCAGATTACTATCATATGAACCACATGTGAGATATCATATATCATCTTCTTCGGTTCATGTTGTCCTCTCCCCTCCTGCCCCAGCCCCACAGAAGAATATAAGTTCTATGAAGATAAGGACTATTTCATAGTCATTTTATCTCAAGCAGCAAGCACAATACTTGGTACTATGTTTCTTTTTGACCCAACCTGTTATTTCATTAATGTAGACTACACCATTCATCATCATAGAGCAGCTAGGTGGCACAGTGCATAGAGTGCTGGGCCTGGAGGCAGGAAGACCTGAGTTCAAATCTGGCCTCAGACACTGAATAGCTGTGAGACCCTGGGCAAGTCACTTAACTTTGCCTCAGTTTCCTTATCTATAACATGAACTAGAGAAGGAAATTGTGAACCACTCTTAGTTTCTTTGCCAAGAAAACCCCAAGTAGTCATGAAGTGTCGGACATGACCAAAATGACTGAACAACAACAGAACACACAGGCCACATAGCCAGTAGAAGTCACAAGTAACACTGGAAACCAAGTATCCTTGACCAGCTTCCCAGAGTACTCGATGCTGCCCGACACCTTGCAAAGAGAAGACTTTTAAGAAATCATACTTGAACTGAAGCTGAGCCAACTCCTTCATTTCAAAATTTAGAAAAGTGAGGCTGAGAGGAGAAAGACCGCGTCTGAGATCCACTCACCAGGGCAAAGACCAGCCCCTCCTTGTGGCCTCTAAGTGGCAGAAACCATTTTTGAATCATTTCTAGCTCCCCTAAGTTTTGGAAGGTTGGAATGGCATTTCAGGACCATGGTCGAATCACTCACCAAAGGGACTTCTCTAGAGACCTCATTGGCATCAGGCACTTCCTTGCTGTCCAGGGGGTCTGAGTCCTTTACTTGCTTCTTCCTCAGGAACTTCACACTGAAGAAATGAGCCCAACATTGTGACATGACCCCCCACTCCCACCACTGAGATAGACCTTCCCTCCCACTCCCAATCCCAGGCCCAATGCTGGTCTCCTCACTCACAGTGCCAGAATGAGACATAGGGCAAGAAGGGCCATGATCCCAGCTCCCAGAAGGATCCCTTTAGAGAATGTGAGAATACCATTACTATCTGTAGAGAAAAAGGATTGGATATGTAAGGCCCTCCAAGGGACATGTGGTTTGGGTAGCTAGGTAGAATAGTAGATAGAGTGCCAGCCCTGGAGTCAGGAGGACCTGGGTTCACATCCAGTCTCAGACACTTTTGCTGTAGCTTTGCTCTCTGTAAAATGTCAGGTGCTGATTTGCCCTATTGAGGATCTAAACCTTCCAGAGGCAACTGCTGCTCTACTTGCCAGTCTGAGATTTCCCCTTCTCCATCCACAAAGCACCTGTGGATGCTTTTCAGATCCAAGTGTCCTGGCCCCAAATACTCACAGGTAACATTAAGATGAACAGTTCTCTCTAGGCTTACTTTGGCACCAGGGACAGTCACTTGACAGCTAAGATTAGAGCCATGGTTCTGGGGCCTTGGAGTAAGGGTCATCTCAGAGAAATGGAGGGTTTCTCTCTTGAATTCCAGGGAAGAGAGGATAGCCCCTGTCCAAGAGAAAATGGGAGGTTTCCCACACTCAGAGAGGGAGGGAGCAACACAAATCACTTTCACCAGGTGTCCAGGCTCCAAGGTCCCTGGAATGTAGACGTCTGGCTTCTCTGTCAGATCTGGGGGGAAAGAACATGAACCAGGCCTCAGACAGCTACCACCAACCTTGATTAATAACCTCAAGACCATTCCTGATATATCTCTAGGTTCCCCTGACAATGGGATGTCCCTTCCAAGATGGCAGCTCTGTCCTTCCTACATCATCCCATGGTGAGCTACTCGCTGATGCCTAGGGGACCTTGTTTCTGCAGATAGGAGCCCACAATATGGTCTCCATCATGAAGGCTTTCATGTTGTCCTCTGTAACCTAGATATTCATCCCTCTCCCAATATCGCTGACTCTATCTCTGACTCAAAGGATCGCCAAAATCATTGCCAATTCCTGAGTCATTTAGCCTTGTCTCATGCCCTGTTTCTCCAAAGACAGGAAACCACAGTGAATCCCTC
>NW_027185797.1:38076839-38078709 GCF_028583685.1 Petaurus breviceps papuanus
TGCCAGTTTATTGATATTTCTCTTGAGTATATATAGAGTACTTTCTTAAAGGTTTAAAGAATGTATTATTTTTCTGTTCAGTATGCTTGTGCTCCAATTTACTTTCCCAGTAACAATGTTTTCAGAACAGGTTAGTTTGTAATACTTCCTTTCTGCCTCTGGTTTATCTCTGATAGATAGACAAGATAGACTTTTTGCTGTGTTGGTTTTACATAATTATTTGAGGGAAAAGTTTCAGGCTGTTTATCAGAGGGGACCTTGCTCCCTCCTACATCTGAGCTAGTTCTCTGAGTTTCCTAAAAGCTTAATGCACCAAGATATTTCAAACATGGCCTTCCACAACATTGGGTTCAACCTAGTGAGATAACATTTAACAGAAAATGTCAAATCTTGTCTTTGGTTTCAAGAAGTAAGGTACAAGTATGGCATGATAGAGGTATGACTAAACAGTCCTTCATCAGAAAAAGATCAAGGGAACTGAGCAGGTCATAACATGTATATGCAGAGAGATATGGTAGTGAATAATCATGATGCCATTTTTTTGAACTTCCAGGACTATGGAGGGGACATACCATTTGCATTGTACTGTTGAGAATTGTGTCCAACTCTCAGGACCACATTTTTGAAAGACTACTGATGGACGGTGGAGCCAAGATGGTGGCTTAGAAACAGGAAAACTCCATGCACTGCCTCCATAACCACCTCAAATACCTATAAAAATGACTCTAAACAAGCTTTGGGGTTACAGAACCCACAAAGTGACAGAGAGAAACAAACTTCCTGCTAAAGACAGCCCGGCAGGCTGTCAGGAAGGATCTACTGAAGTGTGCTGGGAGCCGGGCCCAGCCCCCCACATGACTCTGCAGTTTTAGCCCCAAGGCAGTCTGACCAGCTACAGCTAGAGGGACATCGGGAGAGTGGATCACCAGCAGCTGTGGTGGTTTCCAGAATTATCAACCCATAAATGCCAATGACAATGTGAGAGGTCAGTGGACTTTGGGAACAGGGGGTCTGGGAGTGCACTCTGGCCTCTGCTCCCCAGAGGGAGAAGTGACTGAGGCACAGAGGCCATTGCCGTGTACCTGCTTCAGGGCTCCTGGCCTGCAATTGTAGGGGAACCAAGCAACCAGTCTGAGGGGTAATCACTCTTGCGTTAACCTGCTTGGATCTGGATCACTGTCCAGGGTAGAGGTCCTGAGGTGCATGACCAGTTTGCCAGAGCCAGTGGAGGCTTTTGAGAGGGCACCTAACTAATAGGTCTGGCAGCTGAGGAAACCCCAGCAATTTAGGACAAAGCTCTCCTCTCTGGAAGCAGAGTTCTACTGTGGCAAAAAGCTCAAGAGTCAAGTAGTTGAGTGAGAACATGAGAAAATGGGGGAAGCAGGGCAAGCACAGAAGTCTGACTCTTGATTCCTTTTTTAGGGACAAAAAGGGTCAAGGCATGGAGCAGGAGGAAAGCGATGAACTCAGAACTCCTGCACCAAAAGCTTCCAAGAAAAATACGAACTAGTTACAGACCATGGAGGAGCTTAGGAAGTATTTTGAAAACCAAATAAGAGAAGTAGAGGAAAATTTTGGAAGAGAAATGAGAATGATGCAAGAAAATCATGAAAAGAGAGTCAATAACCTGACTGAAGAAAATAGCACCTTAAAAAATAGACTAACTTATATGGTAAGAGAGGCTCAAAAAGGCAATGAGGAGAAGAATGTCTTAAAAGGCTGAATTTGCCAGATGGAAAAAGAATCTCAAAAGCTAATTGAAGAGAAAAATTCCTTCAGAATTAAATTGGAGCAAATGGAAGCTAGTGACTTTATGAGAAATCAAGATACTATTAAACAGAGCCAAACAAATGAAAAAAAAAAAAAAAAA
>NW_027185797.1:38078809-38080439 GCF_028583685.1 Petaurus breviceps papuanus
AAAAAAAAGAACCAAGAAATCATCCTTTAAGAAATTCTCAAGGAAAAATGCCCTCATGGTTTAAAACCAGAGGGCAAAATAGAAGTTGAAAGAATCCACCAATCACCTCTTCAAAAAGATCCCAAAAAGAAAACTCCTAGGAATATTATAGCCAGGTTCTAGAGTTCCCAAATCAAGGAGAATATATTACAAGTAGCCAAGAAGAAACAATTTGAATATTGTGGAAACACAATCAGGATAACACAGGATCTGGCAGCTTCTCCACTGAGGAGTCAAAGGGCAAAACTGAGTATCATGTTTCAGGGGAAAGTATGGTCATTCAAAGAAATAGAGAACTTTCAAACATTCTTGATGAAAAAAACAGAGCTGAATAGAAAATTTGACATTCAGATAGAAGAAACATGAGAAGCATGAGAAGGTAAACAGGGAAAAGAAATCACAAGGAACTTCTCAAAGCTGAACTATTTACATTCCTATATGAAAAAATGATCATTGTAACTTCTGAAACTTTTCTAATTATGAGAATAGTTGAAGGGAATATAAATGTATACATATGTAGACATACATATATATGTCTATATAGGAGGGTATATGGGCGTATGAATACATATGTGAGTGTGTGTATACACTGTGTATATATGTGTACAGGTATACATAGACAGAGGGCACAGGACCAATTGAATAGGAAGGGATGACACTTAAAAGCTGAAGCTGAGAGGTTAGAGAGAAATATAATGAGAGGACATGGGGAGAGACAGAATGGAGTAAATTATCTCTTATAAAAGAGGCAAGAGAAAACTGTTACAATGGAGGGGAAGAACAGGAAGGCAAAAGGGAATGAGTCAACCTTACCCTCGTTGAATTTGGCTTAGGGAGGGAATGACATACACACTAAATAAGGTATCCTGCCCTACAGGAGAGTAAGGGGGAAGGTGATGGAAGGGAGGGGAGGTTGGGGGGGAGGGAAGTTGGAAGCACACACTTTAGAAAAGCGACAGGGTGAAAGTAGAGAATAGAACAAGTAGGGGGCGGGATAGGATGGAGGGAAATATAGTCAGTCTTTCACAATGTATCCACTATGGAAGTGTTTTGCCTAGTTTGACATGTGCATCCTATATCGAATTGCTTATCTTCCCAGTAAGGGTGGAAGGGAGGAAGAGAAAGAATCTGGAATTAAAAGTTTTAAAATCAAATGGTTAAAATACGTATGTGTGTGTATGTAATTTTTACATGCAATTGGGAAACAAGATATACAGGCATTGGGATATACAGATCCATCTTGCCCTACTGGAAAGTTGGAGGGGGAATGGGGGAGGATATAGGAAAGAGCAGATTGGGGGAGGGGTATACAGTGGGATCACTGTTTTGGGGTGGTGGATAGGGGAAAAACAGGGAGAAAATTTGTAACTCAAAGTCTTGTGGAAATGAATGGTGTAAACTAAAAATAGACATAAAATTTAATTTTAAAAAACTATTGGGAAAAAAGAAAGAAAGAAAGAAAGAAAGAAAGAAAGAAAGAAAGAAAGAAAGAAAGAAAGAAAGAAAGAAAGAAAGAAAGAAAGAAAGAAAGAAAGAAAGAAAGAAAGAAAGAAAGAAAGAAAGAAAGAAAGAAAGAAAGAAAGAAAGAAAG
>NW_027185797.1:38080449-38080600 GCF_028583685.1 Petaurus breviceps papuanus
AAGAAAGAAAGAAAGAAAGAAAGAAAGAAAGAAAGAAAGAAAGAAAGGAAGGAAGGAAGGAAGGAAGGAAGGAAGGAAGGAAGGAAGGAAGGAAGGAAGGAAGGAAGGAAGGAAGGAAGGAAGGAAGGAAGGAAGGAAGGAAGGAAGGAAG
>NW_027185797.1:38080610-38091876 GCF_028583685.1 Petaurus breviceps papuanus
AAGGAAGGAAGGAAGGAAGGAAGGAAGGAAGGAAGGAAGGAAGGAAGACCACTGATAGACTGGAGGGATTCCAGAGGACAACCAGGATGATGAAGGGCTTGAATCCATGCCATATGAGGAAAATGTGAGGGAACAGGGGACATTTAGTCTGAAGAAATTACTTAGAGAGGAAATGGTAGACATCTTCAAGTATTGGAGCTGAAATGATATGTAGGAGGTTCCAGACATGTGATTTTAGTACTGAGAAGGCAGAATAAGAAGCAAGGAGTTTAAGTTACAAAGAGACTCACTTGGGCTAGATACTAGGTACCCTTCTTAAACTCCACTCAAGTTCTTTCTCTTTCTCCATCTGACTTATGAGAGAATTGAGAGAATTATGAGAATTGAGTGAACCCCACTGACTCCATCTTGAGACTCAATTTTGAAGTTACCTCAGTTCCCTTTCTATTCAATTATGGAGGTAGTCCAATTTCTGTCTTGTGAGTCAAATTTATTCAATTATGGGAAATGTAAGAAAATTGTATTGCATTGTTTGATCCTAACCATGTATGGCTGGGAAATTGGACCACCTCTAACCACCACTTAAAGACCCTAAAACAAGCACATAGGTTATGCTGATCAAAAAAACAGTCATATCTGAATGATGATGCAAAGAGGGTTTTTTTTTGTTTTGTTTTGTTTGCAATTATTTGTCTCCAACAACCATATGTCTTATCTGAAAACTGGTCCCATACTGGCCAATCATTTACTGTTTCCAATGGAGGGAGGGTTGGATCTAGCAGAACATTTTCACCCACCTGTCCCCCTTCCAAAAGTAGCACATGATTTCTATACAGACAAAACACAATGATTTTAAGGATGAACAAAGACAACATAAAGATCATAGGCGTCCTAAAAGGACATGACAAATTAAAGAAAATCTGAATTCTACACATAATACAAGGAATGATAGAAGAAAAGCACCAAGAGCTTCTGAATATAGAAAAGAATGGAATATCCAAAACTATATAGGCAGAGAGAACCTCCAGAAAAAAAATCACCATCAATGTAATCATTAATGTTTTTACAAATGTATAAGATAATTTATGTTTAAATATATGAGGATTCTGTCAAACATTTAAACAATTACTATCATTATACAAATGATTGTTAAAATGAAAGCAAAGCAAACAATCTACCAAATTTCTTTGATAAGATATAGTCCTAATACCTAAAACAGGCAAGGATAAAGCAAAAGATGAGATACTTAGAACAATATCATATAGATCACAATTTTAGCAAATTGTCCAAGAAATCATTCATTATGATCATGTTGGATTTATTATACCAAGAATGAAAGGATGGTTCAACAGTAAGAAGATAATCAACATAATGACTTATATACAAAAACATAAAAAATACAGGATATCTAGATAGACACAGAAATGCATATGACAAAGGAAAGCATTTGGTTTTCATATTTTAAAAAAAAGAAAACCTTTAAAAAACAAGCATAGAGGAATCTCTCCTAAGATGAAAAAATCTACTTAAAACCCAAACCAACTGTCATATGACATCAAAGGCTTTCTTGGAAAATACAGGGGTGAATCCAGGATTCCAATCTCCCTATTATTTGATATAATTCTCAAAATCCTATCAACAGCAATATGAAAGGAGAAAAATATGAACAGTGTAAATCTAATCATAAAGGAGATCAAACTATCCCTATTGCTGATGACATGATACCTTACTTGTAAAATTCTAGGAAATCATTAATAAATTAATAATAGGCACATATTAAATGTCTTTTGAAATTACTTCATAGCTTCACTAAAGTTGCAAGCTATGTGAAGGGCTATACAACTGGGCGACCTTTTGATCCAGCAATTCACTACTAGGTCTGTATCCCAAAGAGATCAAAGAAAAAGGACAAAAATATGTGCAAAAATATTTATAGCAGCTCTTTATTGTGATGAAGAATTGGAAATTGAGGAGATATCCATCAACTGGGGAATGGCTGAACATGTTGTGGTATGTGGTTGTGATGGATTAATATTATACTACAAGAAATGTTGATCTAGATGCTCTCAGAAAAAGCTGGAAAGACTTACATGAACTGATGCAAAATGAAGGGAGCAGAACCAGGAGAACATTGTAGACAGTAATGTGAATGTATATGTAGAGCCTATATCAGATCGCATGCCATCTTGGGGAGGGACGAAGGGAGAGAAGGAAAAATTTGGAAGTCAAAAGCTTGTGGAACTCAATGTTGCAAACTAGAAATAAATAAGTAAACTTTTTAAAGAAAAAAACATTGTACACAGTAACAGCAATATTGTATAATAATCAACTGTGAAACTTAGCTGTTCTCATCTATACAAAGATTCAAATAACTCTGAAGGACCTATGAGTAAAAATGCTATTCACCTTCAGAGAAAGAACTGATGGAACCTGAATGTGATTGAAGCATACTTTCTTTGGTTTTCTTGGGGTTTTTGTCTGGTATTTCTTTCACAACATGACTAATATGAAAAACAAGTTTGCATGTCTGCATACATATTACCTTTATCAAATTGCTTGCCTTCTCAATGAGGGGGGAGGAAAGGAAGAGTTTGAGAGAATGTAAAACTCAAAATAATTTATTAAAAATGAAGGTTAAAAATTGTTTTTTCAAGTCATTGGAAAAACTAAAATATTAGCAATTTGGGGGGGGGGTGTACAATGGTATTTTTATACAATAATGACAACATCCAAGAAGTAACAATAGAAATGGAAATCCTATTCAAAATCATTGCAAAATCCATGAAACATCGGGTAGTCAATCTAGCAAAGACCCCTCAAAAATTGAATAGATTCTGTTTCAAAGTACTCCTTAAACCAATAAAAAACAATACACATGGCTAGAGGAATATTCAGTGCCCATGGATGAGTTATACCAATATATTCAAAATTAAAATACCACCAAAATTAATTTACAGTTTTAATGCTAGGCCAATCAAACTTTAAAATGAATATTTAAAATGATAACAACATGACCTGAATGTTAAAGATCATAATTTTTTTTAATCAAAAAAGAAACATATCATATACCTTTGCTGATCTCAACATATCTTGGCACTCTTTTTTTCCTAATTACAAATGTTTCTTTTTTTTCTTTCTTCCATTCTTTCCAATAGAACAATCAAAGAGAAAACATTGGTAACAAAAAAGCATAATCAAATAAAGCAAA
This sequence comes from Petaurus breviceps papuanus, assembly GCF_028583685.1. Classification (NCBI taxonomy): domain Eukaryota; kingdom Metazoa; phylum Chordata; class Mammalia; order Diprotodontia; family Petauridae; genus Petaurus; species Petaurus breviceps. The sequence continues at coordinate 38,083,819 of NW_027185797.1, forward strand.
TTCCTCTATTGGCCATCAGCTCTCTAGCAGAAGACAAGGAGTAGGCCTCATCCTTGGTCCTCTAGGGGGCCTGACTGGCCATTCCATCACACTCTCCAGCCAGAAACCATTTTCTGTCAAAGAAGTACCTACTCTACACTACATTCAAGTCAACTATGGTTACCTGGGACAACTCTACCCAAGGAAAACCCTTTGTGAACCATGAAAAGCTAATAGTGCATTTAGATTCACTCTTCAGTGACTGACAACATAGTTTCATGGTTTTCTGCACTTTCAGTCAACATCAAGTAAAGAGGAACAAAGGAAGCTAATGATGGGAGAATTTCAACTCTGGGTTTCAGAAAGCTGAGATTTTGAAAGGATAAAACATTAAGTGAATACAGAAAAGAGGAAGGTTAAGGTTGAATTGGTTGACAGAGGGGACAGGATGTAGAAGGGAAAAGAATATATCCAGGATTTCCCAAGTGAAAACCTCACTAATTCTCAATACTTTGCTACTACCAAAAAAATCCATATAATTATGGTCAAGGTTGACCCTTGACCAACTGATATTTCTCTAAATATTTTGACCTGTCTTTTTCTAAAGAATATTTTATAGTCATATGTATATAATACTTAAGTGTTGCCAAATAGATACACATTTATTTTATTACTCTGTACATACTTTGAATGCAATTTTTCTTTCCAGCTGTACATACTGGGTTTTGCTGGCAATATAGAGAGTTGATGATTATTTTGGGGGATTTCTTTAGAATCATGCACATCATGTATTTATTAATTGTTTCAATTAATTTTAATTGACCCTTTAGAGTTTTCCAAAGGAAGGCACATTATTAGGAAAAGTGATCATTTTGCTTCTTCATTCCCTTCATTTCACTTTCTTATCTTATTGTAATAGCTAGCATTTCTAGAACCATATTATATTGTGCCAGAAATAATGAGCATAATTGCTTTGTCCATGACCTTGTGGGAAAAGCTCCTAACTTTCTGCATTACATGCTTGGTATTGATTTGTTGTGCATATTCTTTACTATGTTTAGGAAAAGTATTTTTACTTTTATGCTTTCAAGTGATTTCTCTATATAAACTTCTGATATTAAGTCATTTTCAATTGTTCTGACTCTACATGACCCATTTCTGGTTTTCTTCACAAAGATACTTCAGTGGTTTGCCATTTCCTTCTCCAGATCATTTTACAGTTGAGGAAACTGAGGTAAATAGAGTAAAGTGACCTGCCCAGGGTCACACAGCTACTTAGTGTCTAAAACTAGATTTGAACTCAAGAAGAGTCTTCTTGACTCGATGCCCAGCACTATCCATTGGACTGATTCCAATTTTGAAATAGGTACTGCTGTGGAAAAAATGCTATTAAACAGTATTGAGTGTTACACAGAAATCTTTCACAAAAGGAAGAATTGCCACAGTCAATCTTCAGCAACCACCAACCTGGTCAGCAACCATCAATATCAATGCAAGATCTTCCACCAGCAGAAAGATTATGATATTTTGAAGGCTCAGATGACAGCATTTTTTGGAGCAAAGTATTTTAATTAATATATGTACTTTTTTAGAGATCTTTAGACTTCTTTAAAACACTTACTAGATGACAGGATAGCTAAACGTTATATTTTCTGTACACTGGAAAACCAAAAAATTCATGTGACTTGTTTTTTGTGATATATTGCTGTATTGTAGTGGTCTGTAATCAAACCCTCAATAGCTAGCTGCAAGGTAGGCCTGAAGAAAGTTTCTGAGATACAAGCTCAGCATTCTATCCAAGGTGCCATCTACCACCTCAAAAATAGAAACAGAAAGAAAAATAACCACAACACAATCAAAAATGGTGATCCAAAGTTTCAAAGAACAAGGTATTCACAAAGAAGAGACAAGACACTTCTCTCATTCCTTTGCAAACATAGGGCAGCCAAAGATGGAGTGCACTGAAGCTATGGCCAGATTTTTTTTTCAAGACATTCATCATTTGTGTAAATTGTTTTCCCATCTTACTCTTTTTTGTTTTTTCTTCTTTTTTTATTTTTTAGTATACATCATTCATTTCCACAAGATTTTGAGTTACAAATTTTCCCCCCATTTTTCCCTACTCACCACTCCAAAACAGAGATCCCACTGAATATCCACTCCCCCAATATGCTCTTTCCCATATTTTTCCCCATCCCCCTTCCAACTTTCCAGTAGGGCAAGATGAATATCTATGCCCCAGTGCCTGTATATCTTATATCCCAGTTACATGTAAAATGATATATATGTATATATTTTAAACATTTGATTTTAAAACTTTGAATTCCAGATTCTTTCCCTTCCTTCCTCATCACCCATCCTTACTGGGAAGATAAGCAATACAATATAGGCTGCGCATGTGTAGCTATGTAAAACATTTCCATAGTGGATATATTGTGAAAGACTGACTATATTTCCCTCCATCCTATCCCACCCCCAACTTGTTCTATTCTCTACTTTGATCCTGTCCCTTTTCAAAAGTGGGTGCTTCCAACTTCCCTCCCCCACCCAGACTGCCCTCTCCTCCATCATCCCCTTTTCCACCCCTTTCCCCGTTACTCTCCTATAGGGTGAGATACCCTCTTTAGTGTATATGTCATTCCCTCCTTAAGCCAAATTCAGTGAAAATAAGGTTGATTCATTCCCTTTTGCTTTCCTGTCCTTCCCCTCCATTGTAACAGTTTTTCCTTGCCTCTTATATATGAGATAATTTACTCCAATCTGTCTCTCCCCATCTCCTCTCATTACATTCTTCTCTCACCTCTTAATTTCACCTTTGAAGTATTATCCCTTCCTGTGCCCTCTATCTATTTATACCTGTACACATATATACACACACTCACATATGTATTCATATGCCCATATACCCTCCTATATAGACATATGTATGTATGTCTACATATGTATACATTTATATTCCCTTCAACTATTCTCATGAGAAAAGTTTCAGAAGTTACAATTATTGTTTTTTTCATATAGGAATGTAAATAGTTCGACTTTGATAAGTTCCTTATGATTTCTTTTCCCTGTTTGCCTTCTCATGCTTCTCTTGCTTCTTGTATCTGAGTGTCAAATTTTCTATTCAACTCTGGTTTTTTTCATCAAGAATGCTTGAAAGTCCTCTGTTCCATTGAATGACCATATTTTCCTCTGAAACATGATACTCAGTTTTGCTGGGTAGGTGATTCTTGGTTTTAATCCCAGCTCCTTTGACCTCTGGAATATCATATTCCAAGCCCTTTGATACCTCAGTGGAGAAGCTGCCAGATCCTGTGTTATCCTGATTGTGTTTCCACAATATTCAAATTGTTTCTTCTTGGTTGCTTGTAATATGTTCTCCTTGATCTGGAAACTCCAGAACATGGCTATAATATTCCTAAGAGTTTTCTTTTGGGGATCTTTTTCAGGAGGTGATCAGTGGATTCTTTCAACCTCTATTTTGCCCTCTGGTTCTAAACCATCAGGGCAATTTTTCTTAGGAAATTGTTGAAGGATGATTTCTAGGTTCTTTTTGATCATGGCTTTCAGGTAGTCCAATAATTTTTAAATTCTCTCTCCTGGATCTATTTTTCAGGTTAGTGGTTTTTCCAATGAGATATTTCACATTGCCTTCTATTTTTTTTTTTCATTTGTTTGGCTCTGTTTAATAGTATCTTGATTTCTCATAAAGTCACTAGCTTCCATTTGCTCCAATCTAATTCTGAAGGATTCTTTTTCCACTTGGCAAATTCAGCTTTTTAAGGCATTCTTCTCCTCATTGGCTTTTTGAGCCTCTTTTGCCATTTGAGTTAGTCTATTTTTTAAGGTGTTATTTTCTTGTCAGGTTGTTGACTCTCATTTCATAATTTTCTTGCATCGTTCTCATTTCTCTTCTGAATTTTTCCTTCACTTCTCTTATTTGGTTTTCAAAATCCTTTTTAAGCTCCTCTATGACCTGTAACCAGCTCATATTTTCTTGGAAGCTTTTGGTGCAAGAGGTCTAACATCCCTGATTTCCTCCTGTTCCATGCTTTGATACTTTTTGTTCCCAAAATAGGAGTGTAAAGTTCTATTGCTCTACTTGCTTTGCTTTCTTTGTTTACTCATGTTGCCACACAATTACTTGACTTTTGAGCTTTTTGCCACAGTAGAACTCTGCTTCCAGAGAGGAGAGCTTTGTCCCAAACTGCTGGGGATTTCACAGCTGCTAGAGCTATTAGTTGTGTGCCCTCTCTGAAGCCTCCACACATTCTGACAAAATGGTCATGCACCCCAGGACCTCCACTCTGGATAGTGATTACCCCTCAGACTGGTCCCCCTACAATCTGCAGGCCAGGAGCTCTGAATCAGCCACGTGGCAGTGGCTGCATGGCCACTGTGTCTCAGTCAATTCTCCCTCCAGGGGGTAAAGGCCAGACCTCACTCCCAAACTCCTGGTTCCCAAAGTCCGCACTGCACTAACCTCTCACTTTGTTCTTAGCATCTATGGTTTGATAATTCTGGAAACTGCCACAGTTGCTGGTGATGTGAAGTCCCTCCAGCCAGTAGCTGGTTGTGGCCTCCCTGAGGCTAAAACCTCTGGCTCACTCAGGGCTGGGCTCGGCTACCAGAGCACTGTGCTGGCCCCTTCCTGCTGGCCTGCCAGACTGTCCTCAGTGGGAAGTTAGATTCTCTTTGTCATTTTGTGGGTTCTATAGCTCCAAAGTTTTTTTTAGAGTCATTTTTACATAAATTGGAGAAGGTGGAAGTGGGAGCTGGGAGGAAGTCCTGCTTCTACTCTGCCATCTTGACTCCACCCCCTGAAATGGTAATGGAATTTAAAGATTCCCCTGTGTTGGCTTGGTTTTGGGGTTGAGTGCTAAAACCCAGAGGCTGTGAATACCACTTGTGGGATGGATTTGTTGACATGAAAAGAGAGGGATGAATTGGGAGGACCTGGTGCCATGGATTTAGAGAGGCACAAGCAGAGAGAGAGAGGCAGAAGAACTTTTAGGAGCCACATCATGGAGGATTGCTGAGGGCCAGTTGGAGCTGCCCAGGACTTCTGAGAGCTGCCACCTGGAGTTGCCAAGGACTGAGGAGACATGGCTATGATGCCTGTATTCTGTCTGTTTTGATGTTGTTTTGCCAGATTTGTCCACTGGTGAAGGACAATGCTATTGTTGCATAGGTCCTGGAACTTTGCTGTTGGTTCAGAAGCCCTAAAGAAGGATTTTTTTTGTTGTATGTTTATAGAAATCCTGGAAGAGGGTCTTGCTGATGTTTTCAGGGTCCTGAGACTGTTCTGCAGACATAGAGTGAATTGATGAGGACACTGGCATTGTGGCTTTATTAAGCTTTGCCTTCCCAGAAACAGAGATTGCTGAGAACTTGTCTTGGGTCAAGATGAAGAAAAGACCTCTCTTTGGTGTTAAGCATTAAATGCTGTGATGATATCTTAACCTTGCTGTAGGTCAGGAGTAGATGGTATTTGTGCTCTCCACTACCCCTTTTGAGAGGGTGCTTGGCGCTAACTAATGATAATTGTAATTCAGTTGTGATCCAGGGGTGGGAAACATGACATTTTTTGTGCTCTGTGACTGAACAAATGAATATACTTTGTTTATGATGGGAAACTAATCTTAATCTCCATTTGAGAAGAGAGACTTTGTGATTGACTAAATGAACGTACTGCCCAAGGGTGAAATAGTACTTGGAAATTATTGAATCACACTTGGTGAATGCTGTATTGTGATTTTCTCTGTTCTGTGAATGTTTTGCCTTAATTTGCCACTGAATAAAATGGAGAATTACTATGCTGGTATTCTGAACCTTGGAAGTTGCCTTTGCTTGGCATTAAGCATTAAACCCCCCCCCCCACTCTTTTTTCTTTAATAAAGGTAATCATTAGGGTTGGCCCTCCATGAGTGAGTAGGGGAAGGGAAGTACTGGAAAATTAGACAATAAAAAAGATATCAGATGACATTTATTTTCTTAATGATGTAATAAAGAACAGAAGTTCACATGGAGATACAGAAAGCAGGACAGCTTTGAAATATGTGATTCCTTATTTTTAATGCAAGCTGTTTCATATACAGTCTTGTTCTGTTCTGTATATATGAAAACCCTCATATCTATAAATATAAAAATCACAATGTGAACACTCATTTATAAATAACAAAATCCCAATAAAAATTAAAAAATTTTTAAAGTAAATTTTTTAACATTTCAATTTAATGAAATTCAAATAAACATTGGTTTATGATCTATGAGACCCTATCCTCACATAGGACATGAGAAGATAAGAAATGGTCCAGTCCCTGCACTCAAAGATTAGGCATTCTCATGGCAGGGGTGGGGTGGGGGTGGTAGAGGTGGGGTCTACAGAACCTCTGAAAATAAAGGCAGCATAAAGTGGCAAGATGGAGCAAAGGAATCATCCAGCAAAGTGCTCTGGGAAAGTTTGGCAGGAGGAAAGATCATCTGGGACCTGGTTTCAGGAGTGTCTTGCTTGTGGCAGGAGGCAGGGACCTGGTTGGAGCCTTTAAGGTAGAGGTTTTCTGAAGGACAAAGATGAGGGAGCAATGAGGAACAAGTCCACCAATACATGGATGTGTGAGGTCCAGACCAGGTTCTAGCCATGCATGTTACGGCACATTATCTTTGAGCCAATCTCAGTCATGGCTGTCCACTGAGGGCTTAGTGAACCCCAAGGTTGTTTTCCCCTCTTGCTGAAGCCTTTTCCAGGATCAATATTGCCCATATAGGCAAAGTGACCACAGGCAAATCACTGCCTCTCTAGCCCTGTTTCTCCAACTGTAATATGAGGAGGTGAAGTAAATGGCTTGCAAAGTTTCATCTGGATCTAAATCTATGAACCCACCAATGGAAGAGGAGCTTCTCCCTGTGATCAGCTGCTAAGGTGGGGACAGGACATGGCTGAAGCAGCCCAGGGGCACTGGTGGCTGCTGGGGCTGCTGGCCCTGCTCCCCTTTCTCCAGCTCCTTCTCCCCATTGCCGCTGTAGCCTGCCATCCTCTTCTTTCCTCTCCTAAACATTCATTGTCTTTTCTAATGAAGAAACTGAAGACCATAGAAGGGAAGTGATTCAGTCTTCTGAGGTAGGATGACAGGGCATGTACTAGAATTCAGTCTTCTGATACCTGGGCCCCCCATGTCTAGCATTTTACATTCTCTGTCCTGATTCTATCCTTGGCTCAGATCTGAAGACAAGGAGAGGGGAGGGGGTATTTTCAGGTGCCTTGGTTGTTCACATTTTGTCCTTAATGATTTCTCCTCCTGTAAAGGGAACCCAGGTCCACTCTCAGAGAAGGAGCTCTAGTAGCCAGGCAGGCACTAGGGAGCAATGGTGGTGGTTCTCATTTCATCCTTGAAAGGGAGAAGCTGAGATTGAGGGGACTGGGGACCTAGATCCCAGGGTCAAATGGGGAGGAGGAGGCAGACATACCTGCTATAATAGAGGTAGGTGAAACCATAGGTGAGGAGGAAGCCAATTCCCATGAGGACCCCTCGGAGCAGGGTCAGTAGCAGAGGCCAGGAGCTTTTCTGTTCCCCTAAAAGGAGGCAAAAGAGACAAAAATCAGGGGAGGAATCCAAGGGGCCAATCCCTGATTCTAGGGTCTGCTCTCAGGACTCCATCTCTGCAACCACACAGATTTCCACCATCAGATTTCCTAACCCCTATTCTCTCCACTGGTAGATTGAACCTCTGTATTTTCTTAGAGGAGATATCTTGCCTCCCAGCACTAACCAACCATCATGACCTGGACAGTTCTGTCTAGGCTTACTCTGGCCCCAGGGACAGTCACTTGACAGCTAAGATTAGAGCCATGGTCCTGGGGCCTTGGAGTGAGGGTCATCTCAGAGAAATGGAGGGTTTCTCTCTTGAATTCCAGGGAAGAGAGGATAGCCCCTGTCCAAGAGAAAATGGGAGGTTTCCCACACTCAGAGAGGGAGGGAGCAACACAAATCACTTTCACCAGGTGTCCAGGCTCCAAGGTCCCTGGAATGTAGATGTCTGGCTTCTCTGTCAGATCTGGGGGGAAAGAACATGAACCAGACC
>NW_027185797.1:38092276-38130331 GCF_028583685.1 Petaurus breviceps papuanus
AGGGAGCAGTTGTTCTTCAGAGGGTCCCCAATAAGATGGAATCGCCCGCTGGTCTCCTCCTGCACCTCCCGCTTTGGGTCATTTGTCGCCACTGGTTTGTCACTGTCAGTGTTGGCTCCCTTCTTGAACCAGTATCCAAAAGCCTGGGAGCGATAGAATTGGAGAACTGAAGGGTAGGAGAAAGAGCAGGGGACCTGGATGCACAGTCCCTCTTGTACTGTCACTGCTTCCGGGACCTCCAACTTATACCCGGGCATCTGGGACAGGGACCCTGTGGACAGAAAGATACTCAGGCATCACTAATCAGGACACTTCCAGTAATATGGGCACCGTTCTTAAAGCAGGAAGAGAGCTCAGAACAGAGAGTATCAGAGCAAGAACATGGAAAGAAGCACATGAGAAACAACCACAGAACAGAGATCACTTAAAAGGGAAGAGAACTCAGAACACCAGCCTTCAAAGCAAGTAAGAACCTTAAAGACTTCAATTCCTTCATGTCCTGATGAGGAAACTGAGGCCCAAAGGGATTTAGCTGACTTGGCCAAAGAGCTCCCAACCAGAGGCAGAGGCAGAGGCAGAGACAGAGGCAGAGACAGGAAGATAGGGAAGGTCTTCTGGGTCCAAGGCCTCTGGTCTCCCAACTGCCCCCACCCCCAGACTCTTGGGGGGCTACCTTGACCCTCCCAACACCTGCCTTTACCCCACTTACCCCCCAATGCCTGGAATATCAAGGGCAGCAGCAGCAACAACATCTCTGACCCAATAGAGAGATATGCTCTGGCTGGAAATGCTAAATGATACGTCACTCCCTAGAGTCCATGAGCCCCCATAGCCAATCAACAACCAAGATTCAATGCAAAGGGGAAGCTGGGAGGAGGAAAGGCCTCTTTCCTCATAGCTCTGGGGACTGGTGAAAAATGAAGTTTGGGCCTGGAACTCTCAACAGGAACATTCTAAGCCTTCCAGTATGTGGCCCCAGGCTGTCTGTAAACCAGATCTCCTCAGAGTCTGAATGCTACAACTGAGCTAGGCAGGGTTAACACCATCCAATATAAGCTCAAGGGCAAGTCTGATCAGGCTGGAAGGCTGTGTGTGTGGGAAGGGCTGGGAAGCATAGAAGGAAGAAGACTCCCAGGTTGTCCACGCCAAGAGACAGGGAGAGGGAGAAGTGAAAGACCCAGGCAGAAAGAAATGAGCGACCACAGACCACATAGACTGAAGGGCAGCCAAAGGATAGAGCCCAAGATCAAGGCTACCTCAGCCCAGACTGAGGAGGCTGGCTGCCTCCTTTGCCTGGAGCCACTCTCTGTGCTGCCCACCACTGACCTCACCAGTACCAGACTTTAGATGGTGAATGCTAAGAAGGAGCTTTAAAATATTTCAGAGTAAGGAGGGACCTCAGAACTTAGAGTGTCAGAGCTGAGAGGAACCTTAAAATAGGAAATATCTGGGTTAGGTTAATGATCAATAGTATATACTCTAAAGCCTGCATGTACACCAATAGGTTGAAAGAATCTATAATCACACTTCTCTCTGAATAAACTTGAGCTATATGATTCCCCCATAGGGACTCCTTTCTCCCTTTCATATCTCTCTGAGAATTCATGCATTAAGCTGGTCTTAAGTGCAACGCAAGGCAGCTGAGGGGATTCTGACACAGGGGTCCTTACAAACACGGAAGCAATAGGGTCTGAAAGCCAAATCTCCCAAGAAATCTGAAGTCATTCAGAAAATCTAAGAACCAAGAAATTAGTTGTTGTTTAAAGGACCAATGAGGGGTGCCTAGGTTGCTCTGTGAATAGAGCACCAACCCTAGGGTCAGGAGGACTTGAGTTCAAATCCAGCCTTAGACACTTAATACTTACTAGCCATGTGACCTTGGACAAGTCACTTACCCTGTGACTTGCCTTCCCCGCTCCAAAAAGCAAAAAAAGAAAGGAACCAATGACATCATGTGAGTGATGCCTTGACTTGCATGTGAACTGGATTTAAGTGAGACAGAGCTGTGCAAAGTCATCTCCTCCAGAGTCGTTGAAGCCCAGTGGTAAGACAGAAGTCTAGACAACTGATGATGGCCCATAATTCGGTGAATGACCTTGACCTTTCTAAGTTAAAATCTTTCCCAGGTCTCAGTTTGACTGGGGCAACACCCATTCAGTGACTAAAGGATAGGTAAGAATTGAGACAAAACTTTGCACAGTTTATCATCACAAAGATCTGGGAGGGGAAGACTCTCAGACTTTCTGGCTAGAACAGAAAATAATTACTATTTACATTCATTCTAGGTCATCAAAACCTAAACATTGAGCCACAGAGGCAATTGAGGCCATTATTGCCCATTCAATGAAAGAGTATTTTATGTTTAAAGGCATAGTCACATAGCACCACTTGAACATAATGGGTTTTTTAAAGCCTGTTTTTTCAGAGCTGCATTTCAAGAAATCATAAATGAAAACTATGTAAGACAAAAAGTAAATCGCCTTTGCTTTTTAAAAAGAAAAAGTGAAAATAAATTAATTTAAATTTTTTTTAAATCTAGTCCTCAAACCCTAAAAATTATGTTCCTATGGACAGAGCATCCACAAGTAAGGGTATGGCACCCAAGTAGAGAGGGGAACCATACTTGGTGATGGGAGAAGAAGATGAGGAGGAGGAGGAGAACTTGAAAATTTGATTTCTTAAAACCATCATTAGAGTAAACTCTGATATATTTCCTTTTCTTGTGTTCTTTTCAATGTACTAGCCCGGTGCAATCTTTTTGGATCCTGAGTCATCCAATGTGTTTAGCATCCCTCCTGGATCTAAATTGTCTTTATATTCAATAAGCATGTCATCTATTCCTTCTTCCAGTTCATTTGTAAGAATGTTAAGCAACACAAGGCTAAGCACAGATTTCTCAGACATGATGAACTTTTAACAACTACTCTATGGATTCCAATATTCAGCTACTTCCAAATTCACCTAACTGTAGCAGCCCACATCTCTGTATCTTCTCCACAAAAATAGCATGAGAAATGAAGTTAAATGCTTTGCTTAAATGGGAGAAAGTGTCTATACCTTCCCCTGGCCCATCAGTATTGTAACCCTGGAAGAAAATGAGTTTGCTATTTCATAACCTCATCCCAAGGAAGATCCTCACTTAGTGATCATAGCTTCCTTTTATTAATGCTCTCAGAAAATATCTGTAATAATTCACAGTAGAATTTTGCCAGGAATCAAAGTCAAACTCACAGAAAAGTTTACAAAGTTCACCCCCTTTTCTCTTTTGAAAAATCTATGATTTGCTTTTCCAGTCCCTAGACACTTCAATCAGTATTCATAATTGTTCAAAGGTTTCTGCCAATTCTTTCAGTACCCCAGGATGTGTTTAGGTCTGATTACATAATGTCATTGAAAGCTTATAGATTCTGTTTCAGTATCTCCTCATTTACCTTTGTTTTTTACTTCCTATTAATGACTGTTTATTCTATCTTTCTCAGTCCAAGAACCATTCTCCTTGGGGGACTGGATCTGTGAATCCATCTTTTTTGGATCAGCTTAATCAGAAGAATTTTAGTCTATGGAATTCTCTTTCACCTGAAGCCTTTGAAAACCAATCTCACAAGATCTAGGGCTTTTGTATTTTCCTTTCATTTTGTATCATAAACTCTAAGATGGTGAGGTCCCTTTCTCCAAAGTTCTGTTCATTTCTATTTCAGTCACCACTTCCCCTTTATTAGTGAGAATTGAGGCAAGAATAAGATGTCACATTGTAACTTCCTGTTAAAAGGCAAAGTTATCACTAAGACTAACAAAGAATTTTTACATGGGCCTGATTCAGGCAAAGAGCAGATATGTGATTGATTAAAGTGTCATATCAGTAAATACCATGACTCATGTTATATTGGTCATCTTTTTTCCATTCTCCTATCTAGGTGGTCTGTAATATAATCGCACAACTATGTCATTCTTTCGTGTCCCCTCGTTAATCATTTCCCAGATTCCTTCCATGATACTTCCTCCATCCAGTTTCTGAATCTTCTCACCTGTGGAAATCTTATGTTACTAACTATTCTGTTTCATTTTCAATGCAATATAGCCTGCCAATACCAGTTTAAGCTCCATCCCACCAAGTAACAGTACTAACTCAGAGGGAGCATTTGCCTCTTTGCATTAGGATCTTGATTTCATTTTGCTAATTGCCCATACTTTTTGCGCTTATTTATAAATATTTGTTGTCCAGCAGAAATCATTGTGACTGGCACAGAGTTTGCCTTCTCTTGAGCTCTCTAATCTCCATCTTTCCAAAGGGTAGAGGAAAACCCAAAAGACCATAATGGAAAGATACCTTTCTATTTTAAGATAATGAGATTGATTCCTAGAGGTTAGTCAAGGGCAAAAGTCCTAATTCTATGTGTCTTCCTTTCTCTGAAAAGTAAAGAAAATCACCTTGAAAATACATTTTGCCAGTAAAATTCATTAAATGCCCTGAGCCACCAGGTCAGCTGGCAATTAGCAGACATAGAGGAGTCTCTCAGTCATTTGAGCTTTAAATGGACAAGCCACTTAATACATTCTGTATCTCTGAACATCTGTTCCTCATATGTAAAATGGGGATAATAATAGCACCCACTTCACAAAGTTGTTATGAGGATCAAATTACTGCAATATAGGAGTCTTGAGAACCCTAGGATGCAAGGGTAAAAGACATAGGTCTGCCTTGAAAGAATTTGACCACTCAAGCCTTCTTTCAGTCCAGATAGTGAGTTTATTAAAATACCAGTTGGAGTAGACAAGATTCCTAGTGAGTCTGCATTTGATAGAGACAAGACTGATGTTTTTTCTAGGAAAAAAAAAGATTGTGAGAATATTTGGATGGATTAAGTAGTGGTGAATGGGGGGGGGGGGGGGGGGGGGGCCAGAGGTGGACCAGAGGTAACAGAGAAAGGAGATATAGATGGGATTAAGGAGTGCCAAGCAAGCTAATTAAGTAATCAAGGTGCACTGAAGTGGGCCAGATGCCTTAAGTGCAGGCACTGGTTACTAAAATGTATGGGAAAATTCAGGGACCCAGTTGGAGGTAACAGAGAATGAAGGATTGGGTTGGATCAGGGGCCCAATGAAAGGACAGTTTAAAAGATTATACTGAGGTGAACCCAATGCCTCAGATGAACACCGGGGATCTGGGTTCAAGGGCTGGGTTCCTGAAATTCATGGGAAAATTCAAGGGAGGGCAAAATCCCACACTCTGTCAAAATTGCTTAATACATATAAAGTGCTTCACAAACCTTAAAACATTAAATAAATGCTAGCTATTAATTGAATTTAGCACAATCAATTATCCACAAGTTTTTCTTTTTTCCCCTCACATTGTCTAATAAAATACAGGGTTCCCTAAAGTCTGGACACATAGGAAATCACATTAACTATGCATATTCCTATTTGCAAATATGAATGAAATTTTCAACCACATTTTATTTAATTAGCATAAATCAGTTTCCATAGGAAGACATGGGAGTCACATAGGAAATCTCATTAATTAATTAAATTAAATTAATATCATCAATATGGAAAACAGCTAATGAAAGTTTTTATTCCATATGAAATTGTCATGGTTAAAATTTATGCTAATTAAATAAAATGTTGAAAATTTCATTCATTTCATACTTAATGAGATTTCCTATGTGTCCAGACTTTAGGGACACCCTGTATAAAAAATATCTTCAAACTGTATTAAAATTCTCTAATCTTTATCTAAAAAATATTCTGAATAATGTAAATAATAAGTGAGCAAAATTTTTAAATAGGAAGTGAAACTTGAGTAATTAACATGGCCACCAGTAATATGGGGCAAGAGGGACAAGAGTGGAGTCAATGCACCATTGTTCCCTCAGCTACTCTGAGAAACCAGAATACAGTCCCTCTTTGCTGGATTCTGGATTAATATGCTAAGCTTCCAACCAGGAAAAGGAAAAGGCTCCAGCTGTTAGAATGTGTGGAGTCAATCTCCTGCCAAAGTTCCTCCATCTGTGGTTATAACTGCTTCGCCCATGGCTGAATCATTAGTGCTACAACTGCTACATCATTCATCACACCTGCCTGTCACTATGCTCTCTCCAACTCCTTTCTTTATACCATATGGAACTTTTACAAAAATTGACCATGTACTAGGGCACAGAAATAATGTAAACAACAGTAAAAAGGCAGAAATAATCTGTATATCCTTCATGGACCATAATTCAATAAGAATAATGTGAAAAATGAATATTTCTCTCTTCTATTTAATAACTAATTATTGCATTAGGACCAATGTTTTTCCATTTTTTTACTTCTGCAACCAGAAACCAACCACTGTGGTAGAAATCTCTCTTAGAGATTTACCCAGGTCAAGACCTAATCAGACAGTAAAAGAAATTCTAAGTTTAGGGTAATGGGTGTGTTCCTGCTCATTGTGTTTTCTCCCCTGGTCCTGGGGAAATGTTGGTCTCCCTATTATCAAGACAGGTGATATGGAAATTGATGTCTCTTTGACTAAGATATGAGTGACCTAAGTGGGGTCCCCAAGATAGCCTACCTCCCATTTGATTAACCAATTAGAGGTAACTGGTAACCCTCAAAAACACTTCTTTGAAGGGCATATAAACTGTCACACACACACACACACACATACATCCATCCAACATTAGGGGTCTTTGGTCTAAGAGAGATGGCCAAATGACCAGCTTTTTATTGATAACCTGCTAGTCTTTTTAATAAAATGATTACATTGCCCAGAAACTGTCTCTTGAACTTTTTAATTGTCACAATAGGTATCACAAACAAAAAGTAGAGCCCCAAATGGAGACATAACAGTGAAATCTTAAATGAGTAGGCTAAGAACAAATCACATAAACAACTCATTACTATGCAAAATAAAATGATAATGATGAAACAACATAGCAAAATTTCTCAAATGCAGCTAAGGCAGTCCTCAGGGGAAAAATCATATACTTACAATAATATGTTAACAAAATAGAAAAAGAGAAGATGAATAAATTGAATATTCATGTTTTTAAATTAGAGAATTAAAAAATAAACAAACTCAAAATAAGCACAAAAGAGAATTAAAAATTAGAAGTGAAAATAGACAAACTAGAAACATAAAAATGATATAACTAAATGCCAGGGTTTGGCTTTGTTTTTTAAAGGACTAGATAAATCCATCAACACTTATCTAAGATGATTTTTTAAAAAGAGAGCAGAAAGGGGCGGGCAGGTAGCACATCGAGTAAGAGCACCGGTTCCAGTGTTGAGAAGACCTGGAGATCGAATCCTGGGCTCAGACACTTAGCACCCACCCAGAAACACCTGGCCATGTAACCTTGAGCAAGTTACTCAACCCCGATTGCTTAGGGGCGGCCAGGTGGCTCATCGAGTAAGAGCACAAGCTCCAGTGCCGGGATGACCTGGATCAAATCCGGGCTCAGATACTCAGCACCACACCCAGATATAATAACTGGCCGTGTAACCTTGACAAGTTACTTAACCCCAATTGCTTTAAAAAAAAAAGAGAGAGAGCAGAAAATCAAATCAATAAAATAACAAATGAAAAAGGTGAAATCGCAGCAAAACCAAAGACTAATCAGAACATAGTATACACTATTATATGCTAACAACACTAAGAACACAAAAAATAGAGAAATGCCATCAAAAATACAAAATAACAAAACTCTCAGAAGACCATGTGAGAAATGTGCTCACTCTAGAAAGAAAATACTTGTTGTGAAGCCAGGAAAGTTCCCATTACATTTATTTTACATTCATTCTGAACAGGTAGCTCCCTAATGGAATACACTTGCTCAGACAAATGCAAGCCTTTTTATGCTCTGTTCCCAATTCAAATTTCCCCTCTTGCTCTCTACTGGCTAGATTCAACCTCCTGAACCACCCACTTCATGTTCTCTTACTTGATATGTTCCCCTTCAAACAGCTCATTAAGTGTGTGGACAAGCTTCTGACCTTTTACTTAATAGATCACAGCTCTGATTAGGACTTTAGACTTACATCCTGTTATCACTCAAAGCTGGGAATAGTTTTAATCCTTGTAATGGGAATATAAATTTTTAAGATATTCCCTGCCCCTAGGCTTAAGTGTACCTGGAGCCTGTGGTGGGAGGCTTGTTTCCCAGGAGATACTTTGTGATTGGGCAGTGGGTCAAGAAGTCTGTTACATTCTCTGAGCCAGGAGAAGGCTATATAAGCCCTGATGTGAGGATTTGCTTTGGGGCTCACTTTGAGAAGTGTTATGTGATTTGACCAGATGAGACTCTGGGCAGCTGTTGTTGAGAGCACCCCCACCCCTTTGAAAAACCCAGATGTTGATGCTTCCCTCTCTGGTAACTGTGATTTGGTATGAATGTAATGATTGGACAGTTTGGAGCCCTGTCTACTTGATAGGTTTTTCTGTTTTCTTGTAACCTCTGTATACTCTGAAGTTCAGGGTGCTGACATTTTCCCCCTGAACAAGGTAAATGATATATGTTTGATTGATTAAAGTAAGCTTGTTAACCCATTTTGAGTTGCTTTCCTTTATCAAAGTAGATCCAAGAACCTGTGTTGGCAGCTACCCTGGAGATGCTGGGGTGCTTGCCACTACAATCCTATAGTAAGAGAATTTCTTCTTTTGCCTCCCACAACCAGATAGAGATTTTAAATAACCCAATTTCAGGAGGGAAAAATAGATCTAGTTATAGAAAAAGAAAGTAATTCTATCAAATCTTTAAAGAACAATAACTATAAATACTTCAAAAACTACTCTCAAAAATTGAGAGGGGGTGGAGGGGAGGGGTACCCTACCAGAATTTTTTATGACATATAGTCCTAATGATAAGGTATGGGCCCTGAAAACCCCCCTTTGAACTTTCCTGGAACTTTCCCACATGGTCAAGACTCTGATGTTCCCCTGAAGCATTGACCCATCCCAGTAATCCTCGAAACTGGTCTTTCATTGTGTCCTATGCCCAATCTTCAATTCTCTGTTACCTTTAACCTAGTTCAGTCCTTCATTGTTACCTCCAGATCACTCCCAGCTATTTCCCATCCTTGATCTCACCTAGATCCCATTCTCTCTTGTCCGTGTGGTCCAGGTCACTGGTGTCACCTAGAGTACTCAGTCCTTCTCTGTTATCTCACAGTCACCCCAGATTATTTGACTTCCTTCCCACAGTCTTTATTCATATAAGATCCATCTCACCTCGATTAAGATGCTTAGATTCCTTAATGCCAATATGCCAACATGACAGATTTTTAGAATCATGCCCACGCTGACCAGTGTTTTAGTAAACCTTGTCTTTGGTTAAAAGAAGGCTTGGGTTGAATTCATTAGGGGCAGGACCTGTGTCACTATTTCCTGGTCCAAGCACCCCCAAACCTCAACACTAATACCTAAACCAGGGAAAGATAACACACAGAAAGAATATATAGACAGATATCATTAATTAATAATCAAAAATTTTAAACAAAATCCTAACAAGCAGACTACACCAATTTATATAAGAAATTATTCATTTATGATTGAGTGGGATTTATACCAGGAATTCAAGGATGGTTCAAAATTAGGAAATGTAATCAATGTAATCAAGATTATCCATTTTGCATTTTATAATACTCTCTAACTCTTGTTTGGTCATAAAGTCTTCCCTTCTCCATAAATCTGACAGGTAAACTATTCCTTGCTTTCCCAGATAGCTTACAGTATGACTAACAGAAAAATATGTATATTCTTTAACTGATCCATTTAGAAGATACTATAATATCTTTTAGCTCTAATTTTAAGTCTTTCAGCTCTAGTTTCTCCAGAAATTTGTTCAGTTCCATATTCAGTTCCCTTCAGTTTACCTTTCCATTAGACTTATCCAAAACTGGCAAAGGAATATTGAAGTCTCCTGTCACTATTGTGTTACTATCTGTGTCTTCTTGAAGCCCAGATGTTTCCTTTGTGAATCTTGATGCTAAGGCATTTGGAGCATATAAGTTTATAAATAATATTTGTTTGTTGTCCGTATTTCCTTTCAGCATAATATAGTTTCCTTGTTTATCTTTTTGTTTTTTGAATGTCTGTTTTTACTTCATATGATAACATTGTAGCAACTCCTGCTTTTTTGGATTCACTTGATACACAGTGAATATTTTTTATTCCCTCAATTTTATTTTATGTGTCTTTGTTTTTCAATTGTGTTTCTTATAAGCAACATTTCTATGATTTTGTTTTCCTATGCAATTTGTACTCTTTTTTGTCTTATGGTATTGCTTAATCCATTCACATCTAAAATTATAAGAGATTTCTAAAACTGTGTCTCTAAACAGGCATCTCTAAAATGTTACTTTTTTCAAGTTATGATTTTTCCCCTCTTCTGCATTAAGCACAATATTATTTATTTTGTTTTTAATCTCTTTTTAAAGTGACCCTGTTCCCACTGATTCTCTTACCATCCCTGGTGCCCTCTTTTCACTTGTTAAGTCAGAGGTGACTGGTTCTAATCAGAACTGTGACCTAGCAGAACCAGATCTCTGATCAGGTAAAAGCTTCTGCTTTTATCTGGTTATAAAGTTCTACCTCACCCCCTCCCTCTTTTTTCTGCTCAGTCAGATAGATTTCTTCTTTCTCTCCTCCGCTTTATACAGTATGTGAGAAACACCCTCACTCTAGTAAGAACAATACTCACTGTGAAGCCAGGAAAGTTCTCATTTTATTTTACATTCACTCATTTCTAATGATTAGGTAGCTCCCTAATGGAATATGTTTGTTCAGATGATGCAAGCCTTTTTATGTTGTTCCCAATTTTAATTTCCCCCTTTGCTCTCCATTGGCTAGATGCAGCCTCCTGAACCCCCCACTTCATGTTCTCTTACTTGATATGCTCCCCCTCAGACAGCTCATTAGGTATGTGGACAAGTTTCTGACCTTTTACCTGATCAGAGACCTGGTTCTGCTAGGTCACTGTTCTGATTAAAACCAGTCACCTCTGACTTACATCCTCTTATCACTCAAAGCTAGGAGTAGTTTTAATCCTGTGGAAACAGAATTCTTTTTTTGTTTGTTTCTCACAAATTCCTCCTCTTTTCTTTCATTCAAATTCTGTTTCCACATCTTTTCTTACATCTAGTTAATACTCCCCTTGAAATGGACAGAGAGAAATGACCCAAGCCAAGCCAATAGTTCTGAGCATCAGTTTATTGAGCTGGCCAGCAAAAGTCTCCCAAGGAAACCTTAGGAGAGCTGCCACTACCATCATGAGGGGAAGAATATTTAAAGCCAAAAACCACAAAACAGGTGTGGGGAGTAAAGTTAATTTGACAATGACAGATAAACATGTCTGTTACAGCCAGGCCCTGATATGGACAGTTGTATAGTCCTACCCTGATTTATTGAGGGACCTAGATGTCCATGTCCTGCCCTGGGTCATTCTGACATCTTATAAGGAAGTACAGCAAGGTTGGTCTTACTATTGTATTGCAAGAGAGGGGCCCCTGGCTAGGCACGTATGAGTTTAGAAAGAGTTCAGTAACTTTCCACACTTGTTACATACAGGGGCTTGATATATGAGGCCATGGTCATTTCACCATGATCACTTTCTTTCCCATATGAATTCTTCCTCTCATCTATCTCCCCATAATAAATATGGGAAAGGGAAGAGAGAGAGGTTGATCAATGCATTGACAAATCAAAGTGGGCAGTCCCCTTAATAAACACAGATACAGAGACCCAAAAGAAAAACAATAATAAACAATCAATTTGCCCTTTAAGATTCAGAAGTCTCATCTCATACAGCTGTTGTGGAGAACATCATCTGGTGAAGTTTTCTGGTCTGGGTACTTCTTCCAGTCATATCCAGCACAGCATCCCAGCATCTTCTTGTCATCTTCTTGTAGAAATACATTATCTTATATCCAATTCTCCTACAAAACTGATCGACCCTTATGTCTCTGTTCTCATAAAATCAAAATTGGAAAATCTTGGACAATTGTCCATTATTACCTAAGGAATTAATAACAGGCTCCAATACTTACATAATACATTGAGTACTCAATTTTAACACAATATATATCAAGTCATAAAACAATTCCAACTTCTAGTCATGTTATGCTTTTTTTAAAGCATTTACTAGATAGACCACAAACCATTTTTCTTTTAATATTAACTAATTGTAACAAAGGCAAGTATGATATTAATTAGGTAACAGAATAATATCCTGATTTCACAAGGTTTTGATCTCATTGTTTCCATACCATTATGAAGATACAGGAATATATGCTAGTAACAGATAATAAGGCTAAATAGTTTGTTGTTGTTTGAGCTAACATCCTAAGTCAAATAACTTAGTTACATGTTATTATAGTAACTTCAGCTGCTCAAGTACCAGTCTTATTAATAGATTTGCCATTATGGTCACAAAACTTTTCATTATAGAAATTTGCTATAAAAGAGTAGGAACATAACTAAAGCAAGGAAACATTTCCCTAACTTCATGTCAATTCCAGGCAGAAGTTGTGAAAACTGCCAAGTTCATTGAGCCAGGTTTAAAGTCTTCCAGGTGTCATGGTATAATGATAATGGGATTTAAGATCCTCCCTGCCCATTAATAAGCCTCACATGGAGCCCATTGTAGCAGCAAGTACCCCAAGCGAGTCCTCAGGGTTTGCTGCCCATACAGGTTCTTGGATCTGCTTTGTTAAAGGAAAGCAACTCAAAATGGGTTAACAAGCTTACTTTAATCAGTCAGACATATATCGTTTACCTTGTTCAGGGGAAAAAGGTCAGCACCCCAAACTTCAAAATATACAGACAGAATTATCAAGACATTAACAGATCAAGTAGACAGCTTTCCAAACTGTCCAACCATTACATCCATACCCAATCAACATCTGGGTTTCCACATCTGGGTTTTTCAAAGCTGGGGGACTCTCAACAATGGCTTCCCAGAATTCAGATCAAATCACAGAACACTCCTCAAAGTGAGTCCCAAAACAAAGCTACACATCAGGGCTTATATAGCCTTCTCCTGGCTCAGAGAATGTAACAACCTTATTGACTCACTGGCCAATCAAGAAGTATCTACTGAAAAACAAGCCTCCCACCCCCATGTTTCAGGTGCACTTTAGCCTAGGGGCAGGGAAGATCTTCCAAATTTGCATTCCCATTACACCCATTTAGGGAAGCTTGCTTAAGGGAGGCTTACTTGTAGGAAGGCTTTCACACCTTTTGCTAATTTCTAATTAGGCACTGAGTCACAAGGTTTGTGATGCCTTCTGGCTCTGAGAAGTGTATATATTCTCTGAGTCGGTATTTTGATTTGGGGGCTTGCTTATGAGAAGGATCTTGTGATTCCCTGGTCAAAATTCTGAGTGACTATATGTTCAGAGCTGTAAAGGCTTTCTCAATTCAAGGATGTATGTAATGTGTATAGGAATACTGCTTTGATTCAGGCAGTCTGCATCCTGTCTATTGGTCTTTATTTCTCTACTTATATTTTCTCTGAAGTTCAGGGTGCTGACTTTTCCCCTAAACTAGTGATCGTGATTTAAAAGGATTGTTGACCCCTTAAACAACTATCTCTCCTAGTGAAGCAGATCTAAGAACCTGTGCTAGCATCCATCCTGGGTATGCCAGTGTGATTGTCGCTGTACATAGTGGGGAAACTGAGTCAGAAAAGCCCTACCTTAGCTCATTCAGAATAGTCATTCTCCCAACTTTCCCATGAAATCACCCTTCTCCAGTTCATAGATGCACCTCACAGGGTTGCTGGCATCATGGATCAGGGGCTCAACAGCATTTCTCAACATCCATACCTGGAGTCAGACTCAGAATAAGTTAACAGTCTCATAAAGTCTTAAATAGCAATCTCCAATAATCAATTTCAGATATGACTATACTCTCATATTGGTTAAGGAACATCTTTAAAGTGAGCCTTAAATAGCTTACATGCATTTCAATACTTGTTCCAGTTCCTGATTAACAACAAAATCAAATCAAATTTCCCATTTCTCCTCTTCACAAATAGTAAAATTACATGAAATTCTTTTCCAAAACTGAAGATGTCTCTGATTTATCTTCAATAATTAATTCAGCCGATTGTTAATACCCAATTATTCTTACATCATTTTGAAACATGTAAGGACCTTATTCCATACAGATACAGCTTTATTACAGTAACTTTAAATATATCCCAGTCTTAGTCTATGGGATAATGATTCAACATTGTGTCTGTCTTTATTTATTTTCCCTTTATCTAATTATTCCCATAACATTCAGAAATAATGTTCTATCCCAGGGATTTTATTCCTTCACATGACTAAGACTGCCCATTCAGATTAAAAATAGCAAGATTTTACATACTCTCATTATGCTCACATTTTTCACTGACTACTTGCTCTGATAACAGAAACCTGCCATAAAAAGGAAAATCAAGGACCTGACTAGATATAGTGCCAGAAGTTTTTACATAAGATGGCAAGTTTTATTAATCAAAATTTTACCTGGACTTACATTTAAATTTTAAATTTGCCCTAACAGCTAATCACTAGATATCGTTTGCAAATTCTCAGCTAACCGAGTTCCTTATTTAGGATCTCCATATATGAAAGTTTATCAATTTGATACACTTGACTTCAGTTTTGTTGGATATACTTTACAAAGAGGCTACAACTTTAAGAAAGCAAGTTGACCCAAGTCTGAGGCTTGCTGCTTGGGTAATGCTTCCAGGTTTTCCAGTTCCTAGAGTCCAGGGTCATTACCTGTGGAGCCCTCATTGTAGCTGTTGCCCCTTCCCTTTTGTCAGGTGGGGAAAGGTAAAGCTTTCTCTTCTTAATCTGATCTGGGATAAATAGAAAAATTCCAGTGCTGTTTGCAATCCTCTTGAATAACTCCCCAAATATCAGGGTCTCACCCAGAAACTTAGAAAATTCACAGTAGATTTGAACTATAGCAAATTACCTTAAAAACAGAAATTCATTAGGCCTTCTAAAAGTTATACAAAATATTTTGCAAAACATTTCTTCATATCCATATCTGACCCAGATGGCTCTGGAGGAGATAGTGAGGCTGGTAACTTTGAACAGCCCTGCCTTACTTAAATCCAGTTCCCTTACACGTTATGTCATCATCTCCCTGATGTCACGGCATTCTTTCAGAACAAAGGACAAACAATAACTTCTTCGACTGAGTCAGAGGCCAACTGCTGAGGAGTTGGAGCAAAGGAACATTCTGAAACCTTGGAATGAACAAGAAGAGGAAGAAGAAAAACGAGAAATCATGAGGAGGATAACCTGAAAGCTCAATCAGAGACACATGGTCGAAGAGCTCTATGAAAGGAAGATTCTCATTCACTTCAGTGACTATGTGGAAGTCTTGGATACTCAGGATTTTGACAGGAGAGCAGACAAGCCCTGGACTCAACTCACTGCTCCAGACAAAGCTGCTATTCGGAAGGAGCTCAATGAATTTAAAAGCACTGAAATGGAAGTTCATGAATTAAGTAGACATCTAACAAGGCTTCATCAACCGTAGCAATTGAATTCCACTTGAGTGCTAAGCTGTCTTCAAAACATGAATTTATAAGAACCGTAAGTGCTGGTATTATTCACTTCTCGCATTACCATGTAAATCTTCTGAACTGCCTTTTTTTTTAAAGAAGAGAAAAGAAGGAAAAATGAACATAATGAGGATTATGTATATTATACATATCTGTAAACAATGGTTACCATTCAGTCATCAGACCTGCTGACATTAACTTCTGACAGTGAAATGTCCCCCACCCCACCCTTGGCAGGGCCAAGGACAACAGCTTGTCATCCTCATTTTAAGACTTTCTGGTATGTAAACGTGTCCTATTTGTCCAAGCCCAGCTGGTAACTGTATCCATTCTATCTTCAGCCACCCTCATCCTTGCAACATTTATCACTCAACTCCAAAGAAAGCTGAGGCAATGGATTTCTTTCCCGGAATAACTGTACAAAATAAAAAAGTTCAGACTGGCCTTTTAAATAAAGTCCCAAGCACTAAAAAAAAAAAAAATTCTTCATAAAAGTATTTTCCTTTCTTAAAAACCACTTACAATTTATCTTGATGTTATTAATTTCTAAAAACTACAAAATTCTCAAATTCTCTGATCACAAAACCTCTTACATAATTGACTAAAATTATAAGAGGATATCCTAAGCAAGGTCTTTGCATAATTACCAAGTTTCCTTTCACAAACATACTTTTGTAAATACTTGATTTATAGAAAAAACATTTTTTTTTTGCCTTTTGGAGGGCAATTGGGGTTAAGTAACTTGCCCAAGGTTACACAGCTAGTTTTTGTGTGTGGGTGTTGTGTCTAAGGCCAGAACCGAACTTGGGTCCTCCTGACTCTGGGCCAGCACTTTACTCACTGAGCCACCTAGCCGCCCTAGAAAAAACAATTTTAACTGAAACTTCCTTTTAAATATAGACAAAACTTGGAAGTTTATGATTTTTTAAATTACAGCACATGGTCGGATAGAATGACTTAGCTTCTTAATTGATTCATCATTTTTCTCTGACAATATAATTCTTAATCCAACAACATTTAGATCATAAGAAATTGCTTTTCTCGGGACGGCCAGGCAGCACAGCAAGTAAGAGCACCAGCCCCAGTGTTGGGATGACCTGGGGATCGAATCTGGGCTCAGACACTTAGCGCCACACCCAGAAATAACTGGCGGTGTAACCTTGAGCAAGTTACTTAACCCCAATTGCTTTTTTTAAAAAATTGCTTTTCTAACACAGATGTGTAGAATGAAATGTGATTTCTCAAGTAGACTATTTGCTAAAGTACTAGAAGCCTTTAGGCCCCAGAAGTCAGGTGACCTTGGGGAAAACAAAACTCTGGAAATCCCCTTGTCACCCCACCTTCCAAATAAAGGAATGCTAACAGAGCAGCCAATCAACTTAAAAGATTACACGAGGAAGGGGAGGGTTTCGATTTTCTCAGTTTTCAGCTATATAACCCAGCTTTGGTTTCTGTACAGAGGCCTCCTCTCTCTGGACTTCCCAGTGATGGGACCCCCGCTTCTCTCAAGATTCAATAAAACTTCCTGCTTTCACCTTGAGACGTCTCCAAGTAGTCAATTTGGGGTAGGGTCTCTGTACCCCACACACAAATGATACAATTGTTTACCAAATTACACAATTTAGAAATGTAACAATGCCCTAAACATTATTATGTATTTAAAACTTGAAACAACCCATTATTGATTTAGGTGAATGTATTTCTTAATCACCTTGCACAGAGAATCATTCATCTCATCATTAATATGGAAAAACTATTGCTTTAAACTATTGTATTTATTTTCATAATAGCCAAGATTTCTAATGGAAAATCTGCTATCATTATAAATATCAGTATTATTATTATTATTTATATATAACAAATATAACAATTTCAAATTATCTCATTTTATCACATCCTTTTTAAAAATAAAACAATTCATATGCAACAAAATCCAGATTAAAATTGCTTTAATGCCATTTTTACCTCACAATGGTCTCTCAAATTTTGCAATAAAAAAGAACTTTAGAAATACAAAACAATTTAGAAATGCAGTAATAACACAAACAATAAACTTCAGATAACATCAATTGCATAGAAATGATTGATCTTACTACTTTTGGCATTTAAAAACCACTTCAAAGTTATCAGGTAGGGAACAATTACCTTAAATTAGAGAGAAAATAATTATGTTGTGTCTAACATATGCTAGTCATTGTGCCAAATAACAATATGCAAACATTTTAATTACTTATTTTTTTAAAGTCCAATACTCCTGGACTTTTAAAAGGAAATATCATCCACAAATTCATATATTCCCTTAAAAAGACACATGGCTGTATATTTCTAGCTCTGAATAAACTTTCTTCTACTTCCTTAAAAAGTTGAAGTCCTGCCCACTTTTGAGACCTCAGATAAAGTGCTATTTTAGGCATTCTAACTCCTTACTTCCATCCTTCTGTAAAGTTTTGCAAAATGTTTGAATCAGATTAGCTAAAAGGCTTATCTCATACAAAAGACTGAAGGAATTTGAATCAAGGATAACAAGGTGTGGCCAGCTTCCCTACCAAACAGAGACCTTGGGAACTTAATAATTAATTGAATCAATATCTTTACCATAGTCAATACCCATATTAAATTCAATAAAAACCCCCCACAGATCCATCCTGAAAGGTGAATAGACATAATTCCTCCTAACTTTCCATAATTTTGTTTACTGGTTAACAAATCAGGTTGCAAATTTTCATTTTCAGCCCCTTTTACTTAAAACAACATCAAGTCTTCCTTGGACACGATTTCAACATACCCAAATCATTTGAAGGAGCACCTGGGCTTGTTGCTGTCCCACCTCCAACTAAATCTTTCCTTTTTCTATTCTATTTTCCAAATATTTTTACTCTCTTTCCTAATCTTTACTTAGACCATCTCCACCCTCATTTACATTTCAAAGAAATTCTTAAAAAATCATTCTCACCAATTTTGTCCAGCTTTGCTGTATCTTAGAAACTAGAGTTAAATGCCTAACACTTTATACATGGAGAACCAAGTTTCTCCCCTTTGTTTTGTGATTTTAAACACATTGCCTGCTATCAGATATTGATTGAATTTAAACATAAAATATAAACTTTAGCTCTGAGATGTAATTAGACTTGGAAGTTCTAAAAGCTGAAGTCCTTAAAAGGTTTTTCTAGCTGCTTTAAAAAAAAAATTTCTCGGGGTGGCTAGGTGGTACAGTGAATAGATCACCAACCCTGTGATGAGGAATGGCTATTAGGTTCAGCAGGAACTCTGATCTTATCTAGGACCAGAACCTGCAATTCAGTCTGGAAAGAATTCCGCTCAGCCTTACTTGGAGTTGAAAAAGTTTATTATACGCTTTACAGTGGGCAAGGATCCTTAGGGGACCTGCAAGTGAAAGGAGGCATAGGCTTTTACTTTTTAAGGGTAGGGCTGCCATTGTCAGGGCTGACCGGATGGATTTAAGGGAACCAAGGCTAACTTGTGACTTCAGTGCATAGATAAAAAGTTAGGGTGGACTGAGAGGAACTTGTGACTTCAGTGCACAGATAGTTTAACTTGGAGATGAGATTTGGGCCAGACAGGAAGCAAGGACAAAGGATTCACAAGTTGTTGCCTAGGCAGAGTTCGGATAGGGGGAAAGGGCAGAGTTTGAGGCTGAGAAAGGGAAAACATGATTTTTTCGCAAATTGCTATTGCAATTTTACAATACAAATTGCAGTTACAATTGTACAAACTGGTTTTACAAATTGATGTTGCCGATTGATTTTACAAATTGCTGTTACAGATATAGATCCCAAGCACCCCATCACCTGGAGTCAGGAGGACCTGAGTTCAAATCCAGCCTGAGACACTTAACACAAACACTAGCCAGGTGACCTTGGGCAAGTCACTTAACCCCAATTGCCCTATCTTTCCCCTCCAAAAAGCAAAAGAATAAAATCTCTCACCACAAAACATGAAACATTTCACAAACACAGACAAGACATTACACCAATTTAGAAAGCAACTTAGAATTTGAATTCAGACCAGTCAAAAACTCAGAGTTGTCGTTTTACTCTGACTTCTAACCAGTTTCAAAAGAATCCTTCCCAAAGACCCTTCAGAACTCTGCTCACCTGCTCACCCCACCCCCAGCACCTCTAACATGCTGAGATATTTCTCATCTTCCTTCCTAGGTCCCACACCTTAATGTTCAATTGAGGTTCCAAGTGGGACCTAATATAAGCCTCAGAATTCATCAGGGAAATAATCCTTTCCTTTCCTCTTCAGCTCAGGATAGTCTCTTTTAAAATGTTCCTGTTTCCCACCACAGAAACATCCAGCCTTCTGGATAGTTCGAGAAGCCCCTCCTGGGCCCCTTCCTTTTCCAAAACTCTGTTTTTCACCCCCCCCCCCCCAGTTTCCACCTCTACAGTTATATCCTCCCTGTTCAGGCTTCTTCCTCATTATCTCATTCATAGTAGTTACCATAATCCTAGCCTTCTGCCTTTGGCTTTCTTCCTCTTTTCACAAACACTTTCTGTGCTTCCCTCAGTAGTTTCCCCAATGAGTTATCAACTCAAGTCTTCTATCTTTAGCACTTTCTTATATTAGGCCACGCCTTAGTCACAAAGTACATTTTTAAAACTTCTTCCGTCCCTGGGGACTCAGAGTCCATCCCAGAGTAATTAGTCATCTGATCCCTCTCTCTCTGTAAAAAGACTCGAGGGTGTCTCCTCCTTCTTGGCTCTACCTCAAAGACCTTAGAGCTAACTTTCTGTGCTTGGGTCTCCATTATCTGGAGTCATGCTCACAAGAGAATGCCTTCCCTTTTCCTTAGGGGAATCTTCCCCTTCTTTCTTTCCGGGGAATCCACCACTTCTGGCATCTTACTTCCTTTATTCCCCATTCTACCCTCCCTCTGAGACTTCAAACACACTGTACCACTCCCACTTCACCCTTCTCTGGCTGTTTCCCTCTAGGGAGGATGGAGTCGCAGATTCAGGCTCCACACTCACTTTAAACCAATCCAGGTATGTCTCAATCACACACACACTGAGTCTAAGTTCCATAGAATGGTCTCAACCAGTAAGGCATAAACAGTAAATTTTCTCACCCTAACCTGTGCACAGCATCTCCTGGTTGCCACAGATATGTCTCTTTATTATTTTACCCACATTCCTAGGTTCACAGCAATTTCAAAAATATTCCCAGGAAATTAGCAGTCCAAAGAGGGGAAACTCCCACTTTCAGATATTCAGGCCACTGGAAATCAATGGGATGCCTCCTGTCCTCTGAAGCAGGCATTCTCCTTTTCAATGCTGAAATCCCAGATGAGGAGCCCCCAAATTGTGAGAGACCTGCTCATTCTAGAAAGAACAATACTCATTGTGAAGCCAGGAAAATTCTCCTGAGGGAGATAACTTGGAACTCGAATTTTTTTTTTAATGAATGTTTAAAATTGTCTTAATATTTATTGAAAAAAAGAAAATACTATTAAAAAGTAATTTTCCGTTTTATCATCTCTTACTGTTGCAGTCTAAGGGTGCTAGGAGGTTCACCTCAAAAGAATTTGAAGACTCAAGCCTTCTTCAGTCCAAGTAGTGAGTTTATTAAAACATCAATTGAGCGGACAAGATTCCTAGTGAGTCTGTAGTAGTTGTGATGGCTATAGAAATGGGCCAGATTTTAAGAATCTGTGCCATTTAATGGGGGTAAGACTGATATTTTATACAAAAAGATTGTGGGAAGATCTGGATGGGATTGAGGAGTGGCAAGTAGTCTGGGGTGGGCTAGTAGACCAGATGCAGGATGAGGACCACAATGAAAGGGCAGTTAAAAAGATGATACTGGGGTGGACCAGATGCCTCAGGGAAATGCCAGAGCCTTGGTTGTTGAAATTTGTTGGAAAGTTCAAGGGCTTTTCCTTTTTAGAGGTCTCATTAGCACCCCATCATTATATCACAATAATATTCCATTATATCCATACACCATAAGTTGTTTAGCTATTCCCAAGTAGGAGGACTCTCTCTAGATTCCCATTTTTGTCTACCACAAATAAAATTTTTAGAAATGTTCTTGTGTATTTAGTTCCTTTTCTTCGAACTTTGGTTTCTGTGGATCAAAGGCTAGTGGTGGTATAGCAGGGTGGAAGGGCATAGATTAGTAACTTTTGATGTATAGTTCTAAATTGCTTTCCAGAATAACTGAGCCAAGTTCTAGCTCCCCCACAAAGCATTACGGTGCCCATTTCCCCACACCCCTCCAGCATTTTCCATTTTCCTTTTTTGTCATCTTTGCCAGTCTGATATGTGAGGCAGAACCTCAAAGTTGTTTTCATTTGCATCTCTCCAGATCAAGGAGAAAATATTACAAGCAGCCAGGAAGAAACAATTTGAATATTGTGGAAACACAATCAGGATAACACAAGATCTGACAGCTTCTACACTGATCAAAGGGCTTGGTATATGATATTCAGGAGGTCAAAGGAGCTGGGATTAAAACCAAGAATCACAGGGGCGGCCAGGTAGCACAGCGAGTAAGAGCACCGGCTTCAGTGTCAGAACGATCGAATCCTGGGCTCAGACACTTAGCCCCCACCCAGAAACACCTGGCCGTGTAACCTTGAGCAAGTTACTTAACCCCAATTGCTTAGGGGCGGCCAGATGGCTCAGCGAGTAAGAGCACCGGCTCCAGTGTTGGGACGACCTAGAGATTGAATCCCGGGCTTAGACACTCAGCACCACACCCAGAAATAACTGGGAAACTCACGTGTAACCTTGAGCAAGTTACTTAAGCCTGATTGCTTAATAAAAAAAATAAATAAATAGATAAAAAACCCAAGAATCACCTACCCAGCAAAACTGAGTATCATATTTCAGGGGAAAATATGGTCATTCGGTGGAATAGAGGACTTTCAAGCATCCTTCATGAAAAAAACAGAGTTGAATAGAAATTTTGACATTCAGATACAAGAAGCAAGAGAAACATGAGAAGGTAAACATGGAAAAGAAATCATAAGGAACTTACCAAAGTTGAACTATTTACATTCCTACATGGAAAAACAATAATTGTAACTTATGAAACTTTTCTCCGTATGAGAATAGTTGAAGGGAATAGAAATGTGTGTGTATACATATATATATATATATAGGAGGGTATATGGGCTTATGAATACATATGTGAATGTGTGTATATATGTGTACAGGTATACATAGAGTCACAGGACCAATTTAATAGGAAGCTATGATACTTAAAAGGTGAAATTAACAGGTGAGAGAGGAATATAATGAGAGGAGATGGGGAGAGACAGAATGGGGTTAACTATCTCATATAGAAGAGGCAAGGGAAAATGGTTACAATGGAGGGGAAGAACAGGAAGGCAAAAGGGAATGGGTCAACCTTATCCAATAATATTGAATTTGGCTTATGGAGGTAATGACATACACACTAAATAGGGTCTCTCACCCTACAGGAGAGTAGGAGGGAAGGGGATGAGACAGGGGGTGATGGAAGAGAGGGCAGGCTGGGGGGGAGGGAAGTTGGAAGCACCTACTTTTGAAAAGGGACAGGATCAAAGTAGAGAATAGAATGAGTGGGAGGTGGGATAGGAGGGAGGAAAATATAGTCAGTCTTTTACAATATGTCCACTATGGAAATGTTTTGCAAAGCTACACATGTACAACCTACATTGAATTGCTTATCTTCCCAGTAAGGGTGGAAGGGAATGAATCTGGAATTCAAAGCTTTAAAATCAAATGTTTAATATACATATATGTACTATTATTAATATTATTTTACATGTAACTGGGAAATAAGATGTACAGGCACTGGGGCATAGAGATCCACTGTGCCCTAGTGGAAAGTTGGATGGGGTATGGGAGAAGATTATTAAATGTTTGTTGAATTGGATTGGATTGAGTTTAAGGGACCATGTTAAATCATTTGCACGGGTGGGAAGTGAAAGAAGTATGATTTGAAACTGAATCTTCTGTGGGTTGGATTTTGTGGTCTCTGAAGTGCTCCTGTGCTTAGATCCTAACCATGCTTCTGAATCACTGAGTAAACAATCTCTATGAGCCTCAGTTTCCTCATCTATCGGAATGCAGTTGGACTTAATGAACGATAAGATCCTTTGTGACTCTGAGCATTTACAGGTGCACAAAAGGACAGTTTGAGTAGAAGGAATTTCAAGTCTGATTGCCTGAGGAGTCAGCAATTGGGGAAGGGTTAGGTGACAAAAGAACTGGAAGTCTGGATGTGAGGACCTGGGCAGCTGCTGGTACAACGAACAGAACTAGCAAAGTCCAGAGGAACAAGGAAGGAGTCAGACAGTTTTGGGAGTGGGACAGAGACGTACGTTTCAGAAACCCAAAGATCCCAGCTATGGAGGCAAGCTCTCACTATTCAGTAAAATTATTGGGAAAAGTGGGAAATGCTCTGGCAGAAATTAGCTATAGACCCATTGACATCGTGTACCAAAGTAAGCTCCCGGTGGTTATGTGACTGAGATATGAAGGACAGAATAAGAAATAAATGAGAGGAGCAAAGAAGAAATGACCTGTCATACGCATAGAAAGGAGAAGAGTTTGTGGCCAAATAAGAGAGAGTGAAAATCACAAAAGGTAAAATGAACAATTTTAATTACATCAAATTTTAATTACATCAAAACGTAAAAGTTTTGCATCAAAAAACCCAATGAAGTCAGATTAGAAAAGAAGCATGTAAATGGGGGGAGGGGAAACTTTGCAGTAAATGTTTCTGTTAAAGGCTTCATTTTCAAGACATATAGAGATTCAATTTTATGAAAATAAGAGTCATTTTCCAATCAAAAGTCAAAGGATGTGACCATGCAATTTTCATTGGAAGAAATAAAAGCTATCAATTATAATAACAAAAAAAGAAGACTAAATAGCTAATAATTAAAGAAATGAAGACTAAAACAGCTCTGAGATTTTCTCACACCCATCAAATGGCAAAGTTGACCCCCAAAAAAGGAAAATGACAAAGGCTGGAGGAGATGTAGGAAAAATGGCAATGCACTGTTGATAGAGCTGTGAACTTGTCCAGCTACTCTGGAAAACAATTTAGAACTATACCCAAAAAAACCTAGTAAACTGTGTATACACTTTGACCTGGTGATACCTACTAGCATATACCTTCAAAGAGATCAAATAAAGAGGGAAATGACCCATATGTATAAAAATATTTCTAGAAATTTTTTTCTTCATGGTGGTCAAGAATTCGACATTGAGGAGATGTCCATTAATTGGAGAATAACTAAATAAATCGTGGTATAGGAATGTTGTGGAATACTGTTGTACCATAAAAAAAAGTGAAGTGGATGGTTTAAAAAAAACTCTGGGGAGACTTGTATGAATTGATATAAAGTGAAGTGAACAGAATTAGAACAATCTATACAAGAAAAATATGTTAAAAATAAACTTTCAAAGACTTGAAAATTCTGAGTAACACAATGAGCACTCACAATTCCAAAGGGCTCATGATGAAACAGGCTACCCACCTCCTAATAAAGAGATGATAGACTCAAAGTGCAGATTGAAACGTTATTTTTTAAAACATGGATAATTATGAATTAGTTAACTCCACATATTTGTATTCAGGGTTTTGCTTTTATTGCTTTCTCTATAGGGGAGAGGGAAGGGGAGAGGGAGAAAAGGCAGATTTTCATTTTAAAAATAAATTTAATCTAAACTACAAAAGAAAATGATGATGTTTGTTTTACATGTGTATAGTTGGAGGGGATGACAATATGTAAATGAGATAAAACTAGAGAGAGGTAAGGGTTAGAAATCAGACTTTAACAGACATCTTCCTAGAAAGATGTTTAAAGTGGTAAGGGTGGAAGAGAGTCCCTCATCTGATCTGTCTACAGGAAACAGAGTAAGAAACAAGCACAGTGAGGAGAGATCCAGAGAGGTAGATTTTGACGCCACATAAGGAGCTGTCCAAAAGGAGCAGGCTGCCCCAATGGGTAGTCAGTTTCTAATCTCCTCTTTCAGGCATCCTCTGTCTCCAGAAGTCATATCTGCACATTTACAGTTGAGAATTCTAGATCTGTTAAGATCACTGCATGGCCTAAGAGTTAATATTTTGTGAAACAGTATTAATGAGGTTATATTTTTTGCACCGTCAATGGACAACATATTACACTTGAACTTATTGAAATGTGCAGAATCTATAATTTTATACTCTTTGATCAACTTGTAATTTAAGTTTCACAAAAGGTATTTCATTAATGTCAATTTATTCATCTTTAAATTAGGTAATATTGCAATTTTCATTTGTAGATAGTCTTTAGAAAAGCTAAGAAAATCAGAACTGTCAAGAGTGCAATACAGTAACAATGAAAAATTTCTAAGAAAATCCTTTTAATGTATTGATTGGTGTCCTTCATTCTCAAAAAAGACCAAAATGACATCACTATGTTACATTCAAGTTATAATGATTCCAACTGTGGCTGATCAGACCAATATGACCTTGGAATTCACTACTACAGGTTGGGCACAAATAGTCCATGTGAACATTTCCAGTGGATTCTCTAAATGTGTTTCTGTTTTGCCAGGGTTGGGTAAGCAGACAATTTTTAGGGCACTTTTTCTAGCCCCTTCCTCACACCAGGAGGTGAGCAATGAGATCCTTAAAAGCCTGCTCAGGGGGCCGGACAGGTAGCACATCAAGTAAGAGCACCGGCTCCAGTGTTGGAATGACCTGGAGATCGAATTCCGGGCTCAGACACTTAGCAGCCACCCAGAAACACCTGGCCGTGTAACCTTGAGCAACTTACTTAACCCCAATTGCTTAGGGGCAGCCAGGTGGCTCAGCGAGTAAGAGCACCGGCTCCAGTGTCGGGATGACCCAGATCAAATCCGGGCTCAGATACTCAGCACCACACCCAGAAATAACTGGCCGTGTAACCTTGAGCAAGTTACTTAACCCCCGATTGCTTTAAAAAAAAAAAGCCTGCTCAGAAACCCAAGGGCCTGCTGAATGTCATATTGACCCTACGAGCTGGGTCACTTGTGTGCAGGGATGTGACTACAGCTCCCAGTGTATCCATACCTACTGCTTTGTCAGTTGCCTATAACCACAGGACATTGAGATAGGAATGGTATGGTATGGATGATGTCTTTTGATTGGTGCATAAATTAAATTTAATTGAGGCACAGCTGCACGCTCTCTTCCAGAGTCATCACAGTCCAGTGGCTGTGATGTGAATGTGAAGGCCACATTGTGTAATCTTGTGATGTGAATCAAGACAACTGGTGATGGCTCAAGATTCAGTGGATGACCTTGGCATCTGTGATGTCTAACCAAGCTCTAAGTGCTCCACAGCACCTGCTTCAGTTGCCTTCATGGTCTTTGGAACTAATTGTTCTCCTCTGCCCATTCCACCAGGGGAGGTCTTCACATGCTTGGAGTAGCACCCCAACTCACCAATGGGTTTGAGGCTCCTCAGTTCCCCTCAGCCTGGTTTAGCCCATCCACTGAAATGGTGCTAAGGTATAATAGGAAGCAGGAATATGTCATTTTGAGAGACTTTTTGTCTTTATAAAAAGGACTTTTTAAATAGCTTTAAGACAAATCACCCTGCAATACTAGTCAAAGGTATGTATACGTACTTCCCAGGAATATATGGTTCCATCAGATTTCAGTTTCAAAATCATGTCAGGGGGTTACTCTCAAATAGATGCTGAAAGAAAGAAAGAAGGGAGAGAGGAAGGAAGGGAGAGAAGAAGGAAGAAAAGAGAGGGAGAGAGAGAGAGGAGAGAGAGGGAGAGAGGAGAGAGAGAGAGAGAGAGAAGGAAAAAGAGAAAGAAAGGAGAAAAAACTTGGTGTTATTGAACTTTGGACCCCCTGAGTAATGTGAATATTTATATTCACATGTTGCTCTTAGCAATTTTTCCTTTAATCTATTCTTTATTTGCATGAAGCTTCAGAAATGTCTTCATGCTTTTCATTATGAAGCAATGAGTATTTTGTAGATTTCCTACAGCAGAGATAAGTTTCAGTATTTTATTTCTTGATGTCAAGAATTTTGTAAGAGTGCTGTGTATGGTATAAATTTTTTTTTATTCCATTTCAGTTGTTGTAGACTTGTTTTTATTTTCACCAAATGTTTTTTGTTGTTATTTAATACACTCTGGAGCACACAAGGCTCCCACTGAAATCTCTTTTTATTTGTAAACCATTTTTACAACACTAAATCCACTTTCACCTTTCATTGTTTAAACTGACATAGATGGAAGAGATCTTTGCTGCTTCATCAAAGTTCGTGCATATTTCATCCTTCATGCTTATTTTAACAGCTACCTCTACTTCAGGTTTTAAACTCCATCAGATACCATTTTTAATATCTTTTTTGCTTTTTTTGCAGGGGGAAGGTAAGGCAGTTGGGGTTAAGTGACTTGCCCAAGGTCACACTGCTAGTTTTTTATGTTAAGTATCTAAGGCCGAATTTCATTTTTAATATTTTTAAATACTGTATTATTTAGAGTATTAATTAGAGTATAAATACTCTACCAGATCGTAAGTTTTGTTTTGTCTCTAAATGTAATTAGTTTAATTGGGGTAATATTATCCTCTCCTTCAAACTGCTTTTAATTTTTTTGTTTTTTTAGGTTTTGGTTTTTTTTTGCTTTTTGGAGGGCAATTGAGGCTAAGTAACTTGCCCAAGGTTACACAGCTAGTTTTTTTGTGTGGGTGTTAAGTGTCTGAGGCCGGAACCGAATCAAACTGCTTTTTAAAGGTTTATCATTTCCATTGTATTTATGGAAGAGAGTTTTAGCATTGATATTCCTCATATTTTCACCCAACTGGTATACAAGTTGTATAGACAGCATCTGTATAAATGACTTAAATTTGTTTAAATCCTATCTATGCCCATGCAGAACTTCAGTAATGAGTTGTACGCTCTTTGTGCCATCACAAAAAAAGCTACGTATCTATGATCACCAGTTACAGTCAAGAACATAAGCAACTCTAGTGCATAAGGGAGGCAGCATGACCCACATGGAAATGCATTGACTCTGAAAGTCAGAAGATGTGAGTGAAATCCTGCCTCTGAAAATCAATACCTGTGTAACCTTGAGCAACTCACTTGGAATCCTGGGGCTTTGGTTTCGTCCTGTATAAAGCAGGGGAGGGGAGAGCTAAGCCAGAAGAATCCAGATAGATCCAGATAGGTAGATCCAGACATAGGATTCTATGACAAAGGAACCACATTGCCAAAAAACTCCCATTCTTCTCCTGCCACCATCCTGAAGCCCACCAGCCAATTAAGCGTTGATTTATCTGTTATTGGGACTGTCATCCTTCTAACCATCCAATTTCTCAATCTGAAAATCATCCTCAACTATTTCCTATCCTTCACACACACCCCCATATTCAATCAGTTGCCAATCTTCTCAATTCTATGTACATAACATCTCTGGCCCCTCTCCCTTTCTCTTCATTCACAAAGCAGCTTCCCTCCTCTGAGTCTATATCACCCACCCCCTGGACTGTTACAACTGCCTCATAACTGGTGTCCCAGGTTCCAGTCTCCCCCTTTTCCAGTCCATCCTCCATACTGCTACCTGGATAAGCTTCCTGAAGCACAAGAATGACAGTTAGCATTTACATAGATGTGGGAGAAGCACTTTACATGTACTGTATCATTTGGTCCTTACAACAACCCTGTTAGACAGGAGTTACAACTATAGAGGAAAGAACACTGAAGTGGAGGGCCATTAGGTGACATGCCCATAATCCCACATCTGATAAATGAGGCAAGATTGAAAAGTAGTAATCTAGCCACCATTCCATAAATCTGACCAGGCCACTCCTCTGTCCAGAACCCTCAGAAGCTCCCTATTATCTCTAAGACAAAATTCCAATCCTTGAGATGAGTACTTATAACCCCGTGCACTGTGGCTCCAGGCCATCTCTCAAGAGCCACTGAAATGCTGTTGCTGTTGTTTAAGTCTTGTTGGATTCTTGGTGACTCCATTTGGAATTTCCTTAACAAAGATACTAGAGTGGTTTGTCATTTCCTTCTCCAACTATTGTATAGACAAGGAAACAGAGGCAAACAGGGTGAAGTTCATGGGGTCCAGGCTCTGGGAAACCCCTTGAACTCTGATTGAATCTTCCCACTTGATGAGGCATTTGCCTGAGGCCATAAGCCTTTCATTATAGGTAGACCCAAATCTCTTATTCTTACTAGCTAGGCCTCCATTGTCCAGCTAGTTCCTACCCTTGATCCTCCCAAAATATCTATGCCCAAATCTGTTACCTTTAAACTAGGCTAGCCCTTCATTGTCTGCCATCTCCAGGAAGCCTTCAGCTACTTCCCACCTTTAATTTCATTACTGGAGTCTGATATCATCTGACTTCTCCTCAAAACCCTCCCCAAACTCCTCCTCTAGACCACCCCTAGATCCCTCCCACAATCTTTCTGTATATAAGCTCCATCTTGCCTCCATGAGGTTGCCAAGAATTCAATCTAGCACAGACTCCTTCTGTGCCAGATCATTCTGGCCGTTTGTCCAATACAAGTGTCCCAGATACTTAGGCTCCTTAAGAGCCTACCCATTAAGGTGAATCTCTAATAAACTTTGCTTTACTTTGCCTGAAAGAAGACTTGAGTCGAATTCATTTGGTAGGACCCAGTGTGTAGATATTTTCGAGTCTCAAGTACCCCTAATCTAAACCTTAAACCTCAACATTTTATGGTTCCCTAACCAGGAAACACTGCTAATCTCAAATTCTTCTCCAGCCAGGACTGGAAGGTACAAAATCCTCTCTCTCACTATTCCCTTCTTGCTCTCCAGCTACCTTGAAGGTGCTTTTTGGGCCTGACCTCTCAGGTCCCCTTAGGTCAGACAGTTAGGAAGCTGTCTCATACTCAGCCTGATGCTCTCAGATTCTCAGTCTGGTTTGGTTATGTTGGAGGCCAAGGACCTGGGAACAGCTTCTGAAGAATGGAGGACAAGGACAGAGGCCCCATCTGGAAGTGTAAGCCAGATTCTTCAATTCTCTCTGCGCTAGAGAACTGGGAAAACTTCAGGCACCTTTTTGTGGTTTTTTTTTTTATCTTGTTTTGTTTTGTTTGTTTTATCTTGCAAAGGGGCTAAGAAATGACTTCTTCTTTTTCTGGATATTTTGAGAAGTAGCCCTGGGTTTTCTAAATAACTCTGTGAAGTCACCCAAGGGAAGGACAGGTCACTTCTTGGAGTCAGTTGGGTAAGAGCGGACTGCTCCCCCTAGACTTGAGACCTGTTCATGTGAGCAGGAAACATACACACACACACACACACACACTTTAAGCATTGAGGAAGAGAGGACACAATCTATAATAAGTCACAATGAGTCTGAATTTGTTTTTATTATATTTCATATCAACCCAAAAGCTACATTCATCACTGGAGGAAGGACAGACAGAGAGAGGAGGCCCTAAATTCAAGATATCAACCTCACTAGTTCAATATGAGGAAGGTTTGTCTGAATAGCAATCAGAAAAAGACTCTGGGGTTTTATTTACCCTGAATGTATTTATGCAGAGTTGTTTGCATGTGGTCTCCCCCATTAGACTGTAAAGTCCTTGAGAGTAGGGACGGTTTGGTTTTTTTTTGGCTTTTCCTTGTACCCTCAGAGCTTAGCACAGTTTCTAGCACATAATAGGTATTCAATAAATGCTTGTCCACTTGCCTACAAATTCAGCGGGAGTCACTAGTGGGATCTGGCAGTCAAAGAAACTAGACTACAACCCTATAAGAGAAACAGAAAGTCCTTTCTGTTGGTCGATGTTCAGTAAAAAAAAGAGTTTCAGGGGGTGGCTAGGTGGTGCAGTGAGTAGAGCACAAGCCCTGGAATCAGGAGGACCTGAGTTCAAATCCAGCCTCAGACACTTAACACTTACTAGCCATGTGACCGTGGGCAAGTCATTTAACCCCAATTATCCTGCCTTTCCCTCTCCTAAAAAAAAAGAATTTTAAAAAGGAGTTTCATCTCCTAACAGAACCAAAGCCAGCTTTAAAGGTTTTTTTTTTCCTAAAAAACTCCTGAAATCCAAAAGCCTCAGAAAAAACTTGTCACTTTATCTTGAGCTAAATAATCCTTCCCTGCCATAACTGTCCATATTACTTGTACTTTTATTCGACTTTAAAAAGGAAGATTCTCTCTTTTAGCCCAAAGAAAATAAGCCTTCAGCAAAGGAAGGAGAACAGAGGGAAGAAACAAGATAGTTGCTAGGGGTTAGGGACCAAAGAAACACCTTGTTCAGTAGGCAAAGTTTGATTTGCCTGATTGCTAGGGGCTAACCTGAATTATTGGCAGAATCTGGTGCCTGTGAAGACACCATCAGCTTGCTGAATGTGCAATCCACCTTCATCAATGGAACTGTCAGTGTAAAGAAACAAGCCTCAGTCAGCACAAGCAATGGTTTTGCTGCAGCCCCATGTGGGCTAGCAAGGTGCATCTTTCCCCAAGGGCTTCCTATGCAACAAATACACTCTTAGAGGAAAGGGCCTTAGGACCCCCTCATACCATATAGCCACCTTAAAAATGGTCCTGAGTCCTTGACCTTTTCATTTGTTCCTTTCCATTCATGGTGCAGGAAATGTAGTCTTCATCCTAAGCAAAAAACCCAAGCCATGGGGATCAAAGAGTCCAGGGATCCAGGTCAGGCCAGCATCAGTGGCCTGAGAAACAAAGACCCAGGACTTCAGCTCGAAAGGATCCAATAACAGTGATGCATTGGACTTGAATTTGGTGGAGCCAATGTTATATAGGGACTAAGCTAAATTTTGAACCCAACCCCCACTCCCACCCAGAGATTGAAGTGGCTTAAGTGAGATTATGCTGCTGAGGTGCTGGAAAACCCATTTATACTCTATTCTAGGCATATCTTTGAAGTAAATTATTCTTTTTTAAAGATATTGGGCATTACCTGGTTAAATGGAAATGGAAGTGCTACTCAGGGGCCCTTAAACAGAGGAAATATAGTCAATGAGGGTGCAAGCTAAAGGCAAAGAAATGAGATTCCCCATCCCTCAGTGTGGGGAAGAAGGAGATCCAAAGGCCCTCCTGCTTTATAACATGGTTCTCTTGAAGGAATCCATTAATGGGTCCTTCTGCTCCCTGACACACAAATGCAAGTGGTATTGACTCAAACCCTTTGAAAGACACTGATAGGTTTGGCTCTACATTCAAGGGAAAAGGGCCCCTTCCCACTATGTGGGAGACCAACCCAGTCCTCACAATTCTCCCATAACTAGCTCCCTAGACTCTTCCATATGGAAAATTACACAATCATTCTGACTGGGTGCACAATAAATTTATGTTGCATAATCTTACCTGGGCCCTCACTGCTGCTAGGAAATCCTACTGTCCCTCCTTTATCAATCCCACTCTCCACCATGGCTTTTTTGAACCTTTCCATCCTTTCTTAAGCCTCCCAAGACTCTTCCTCCCCCAACCCTCTCAGATAAGAACCTTGTTTCATCATTTACAGAAATAATTTAGCTTTGACCTTGAGCTCTGTCTTCTCCTATCTTCCTCAACTTCTATGAGTTCAGTGCCTTCCACTCCTTTCTCCTCCTTCACCCTTCATCTCTCATGATGAGGTGGCCTTACTTCTTACCAAGGTTAACCCCTCTACTTGTTCAAGTGGTCCCACTCCATCCCCTGTCCTCCAATATACTGCCCCCTCTGTCATCCCCAGTCACTCACATATTTTCATTCTCTCCCTTTCCACTGACTTCTCCCCTACTGCCTACAAACATGCCCATGTCTCCTCTATTCTGGAAAAACCTTCATTGATCTTTCTATCCCGGCCAAGCAGCATCCTCTATCTGTTCTGCTATCTGCAGCTACGCTCCTCAAAAAGGTCAGCTACAATAGATGCCTCCACTTTCTCTCCTTAACCACTTACTCTCTGATTTTCTGGCCTTATTCTAGTGAAACTGCCCTCTCCAAGTTAGTAATGATGTCTTAGTTTCCAAATCCACTGGCCTTTTCTCAATCATCATTTTCCTTGACCTCTCTGCACCACTCTCTCCTTGACACTCTCCAGGTTTAGGGGACACCACTTTCTCCTGGCTGTCCTGTCTCTATGACTGCTCCTCCTCTGTCTCCTTTGCTCAGTCCTCAGCCAGATCACCCCCTCTAGCCATAGAAGTCCCTCAAGGTTCTGTCCTGTAGCCTCTTTTCTTCTCTCTCAGTAACATTGCATTTAGGGATCTCATCAGCTCCCATGACTTTATTATCTCTATGCTGATGATTCTTAAATCAACCTCTCCTGCCCTGAACATCTCCAGCTGCCTTTAAGACATCTCAGACTGGATGTCCAGTATGCATCTTAAATTCAACGTGTCCAAAGCGGAACTCATGATATTTCCACCTAACCTTTCTGTCTTCCCACCTTCTTATTGCTGTAGAGAGTAGCATTATTCTGGTCCCTCAGGCTTCCAACCCAGGAGTCAGCCTGGACTTCTCATTCTCTCTCAACCACCTCTCCCATATTCCGTATTCAATATGGTGCCCACGTTGGTCACCTTTATACCATCTCTCAAATACACCTCCTTTTCTCCTCTGTTATTACCCCCACCTTGAAACAGGCCCTTATCACCTCACTCCTGGCTTCCTACAGTAGTAGCTGCTGGTGGATCTGCCTGTCTCAAGTCTGTCCCCAACTCCAGTCTATGCCCCATTTGGCCACTGAAGTAATTTTTTATCGTGTCATGCCCCCACACACCTGTAACTCCCTATTGCTTCCAAGAGCAAATACAAAGCATTCTAGCTATTCTAGACATCTAGCATTCAAAACCCTTCATAACCTAGCACTCTCCTTCCTTTCTAGTCTTCTCACACCTTATCATCAATATATCCTCTTTGATACAGTGACACTGGCCTCCTGGCTACTCCACATACAAGAATCTCCATGTCTCAGCTTGGGCATTTTCTCTGGCTGTCCCCCGTACCTGGAATGTTCTCCCTCCTCTTCTCTGACCACTGATCTCCCTGGCTACCTTTAAATCACAACTGTAATCCTGCCTTCTACAGGAAGCCATCCCCAAACCCTCTTAATCCCAGTGCCTTCCCTCTGTCATTTCCTATCTATTCTGTGGGGTATATGGGTGTTCGAAGAGGACTCTGGTGTGAGGGCTGCCAAGCCCTTTTCAGATCTTTGGTACACAATTCTCCCCTGTGCCTCCGAGAAGCTATATAGTATACAGTTGCCACGCTCTGGTACACTGCCTTGGCAGATGGTCTAAACAAGGTTGAAGATAACCAGCAGGCCTCCCACCCACCAATGAGTGAGGGGGAGCATCTACCTGAAGCATGTGAAGACTTCCCCCTGGTTGGAATGGGTCAATGAGGACAGTTTGTTCCCAGGGCCACAAAGGCAGCTGAAGCAGGTGCTACAGAACACTTAGAGCTTGGTCAGACATCGAAGATGCCAAGGTCATCCCGGGAAATCCCGAGGCATCCTGACTTTTGTCTTGCCACTGGACTTTGATGACTCTGGAAGAGAGAGGCCAATGACAGTGCAACTCACTGAAGTCCAATTCACCCATGACTTAAGACATCACCCTGTGATGTCACTGATCCTCTTTCCAAATGAAGGACAAAAAACATTGATACTGTATATAGCTTATATTGCATATATTTCTTAGCATGTCATCTCCTCCATTAAACCATAAGCTTGGACTGTCTTTTGCCTCTTTTTGTATCATCAGAGCTTAGCACAGTGCCTGAAACATAGTAGGCACTTAATAAAGGTTAATTGATTGATTGATTGATGACATCATCTTAGTGAACTAATAGTATCAACACATGCACCAGACTCCCATTTCACATCTGCCATCGCTCATTTATCCATTCCCCAGCAGGATAGGAAGACATCCCCTTAGTTGCTAGATTGGGGCTACTATGGAAAGAGCTGCTATAAATACTTGTATCCGTTTAGGTCTTTTTCCTCTTTCTTTTTGTGATGGAGGTGTAGTATTGGATGGAGGCTTTTGTGATGGAGGTGTAGTAATGATATGAGCTTATATTGTACTAGAGAAAGACAACTCATCCGGGAAGGGGTGGCTAGGGAAGTCACCTTTGCTTGACTAGGCAATA
Source organism: Petaurus breviceps papuanus (assembly GCF_028583685.1). Classification (NCBI taxonomy): domain Eukaryota; kingdom Metazoa; phylum Chordata; class Mammalia; order Diprotodontia; family Petauridae; genus Petaurus; species Petaurus breviceps. Next base: position 38,127,934 of record NW_027185797.1, read on the forward strand.
GTGAATGGTACCATTTATTTTTACTGGGTTGGTTACTGGTAAGAAACTTACTTCTCAAATTCAGATCACCCCTTCCACACAACTCCTGGCTTCAGAGAACTTTCTGGAGCACGGAGAAGTGACAGGGTCACAGAGTCGGTATGTGTTAGAGACGGGATGTGAATCCAGGTTTTCCTGACCCTACTTTGTCATGCTGCCTCTCACAGAATAGTTGATGCACAGGACAATTCATTGACATGCCCTTTTCAGAAGCAGTAGTTGTTTTGATTACTTGATTATTTTATTGAAGAGTTTGGGAAATAAAAGAAGGAACCCAGCAGCATCCAGAAGGTGACAAGATGGGCCATGCTGGGGACACATGGCTTAGGGTCTGGGTAATAGTGGGCAGGTGACAAGGTGGTGAGATGGGCCATACTGGGGACATGTGGCTTAGGGTCTGGGAGATAGTGGTCCATGTAAGTTTGTACCCATACGGTTACAAATCAAGACATCTGACTGATCCCTAGAGCAAGAATCCCAAGTGGAGTAACTTCCCCAGGGACTGGGGTCCTGGATTCTGGAGGGCCAGTGTAGACACCTGAGGTCGACAGTAGCAATACAGGGGTGGAGAAGTGAAGTAGATTAACTCAGAAAAATACCTCCATTTCCATTGTTGAAAGAGTAACTAGACTGGCAGATCAGGGAAGTGCTCTGGACATAGCATGCTTCTGTAGCACCTGCCCCCTACCTCCACAAGAGGGCTCCCAGAAGCTTCATCAAGTCTGGGCACTTTCCTGGGCACCACTGACTCTATACCAGAGCTCACATGTCCCATTATGTTGACATTTACCAGGTCAATCAGAGAACAAATTAGTTTAAAGCAAATCATCATATTCAAACAGTGCAGCAAAATAATTAACAAGAAGGATTCCCCCTTTACAGCCTTCTACTGAGGGTCACACCACTCCATCAACATGCATATATTAAGCACTTACTGTGTACCGGTCACTGTGCTAAGGTCCGAAGAAACAAATAAAGGTAAAAATAGTCACTGCCCTGAAGAAGTTCATGGTCTAATGAGGTGAAAACAACTAGATACAATGAAGTTATATGCAGGGTAGATTGGGGTCACCTCAGAGAGAAGGCACTAATGTTGAGGGGCATTGGGAATGTCCTCTGTCCAGATGGGATTTTAGCTGAGATGTGAAAGAAGGTAGGGTAGCCAGGAGGTAGGGATGAGGAGGGAGAGCATTCCAAGTAGAAGCAACAGTCAGGGAAAACACAGGGAGTTGGAAGATGGAATACAGGTCACTCAACAATAGTGTGGGAAAGGCAATAAATGCAAATGGGAAGGAAGGTAGAAGAAAGGGAGGAAGAGGCCAGGTTGGAAGGGGCTTTAAGTGTCTAGCAGAGGATTTTATATTTGATCTTGGAGATAGTAGGGAGCCATTGAAGGGTACTGAGTAGGGGTTGACATGATCAGAACTGAACTTTAGGAAAATCACTTTAATAGATAGATTGGAGTGGGGAGACTTGAGGCAGGCAGACCAGGATGGATATGGCAATAGTTCAACAATGAGATGGTGGTGGCCTGGACCAGAGTGGGCAAGGTCAGAGGAGAGGAGGGGTGGGGAAGAGAACATGGCACCACTTAAGCTTTCAATGCCTCAGAGTCCGCAATGTCCTCTGGTGAGGCTCTCCGTTGGGTCTCTCCATCAGCTGGTCAGTTACAACGTGTCTTCTTGTGGAAGAAAACAGAGGAACATAGATTTAGAATTGCAAGAGACTCTAAAGTCTCCATTTTGCAGATAAAAAAAACTGAGACTCAAAAGTGACTTACCCAGAGTCACACAACAATAAGTGGCTGAGGTTGGATTTAAACTCATGAAGATGAATCTTCCTGATGCCAAGTCCAGTGCTCTATGCACTATGGCGCCACCTAGCTGCCCTGAGATTCTTTAGCCCTTAAGCATTTAAGTTTGTCTTTTGAACACTCAGGCAAACCTTTATCATCCAAAATTCTTTTTAACTCATACACTGGGGTCTCTAGCCTGGCTCTAGTACAAACCATTCTTAGGATCCCACTTAGCAAAGGAACTGGGTGGGTCTGGGAGGTGGAGAGTCTTTTTAATTCCCATAATGCCTCTGGTTACCATGCAAATCACCTCAGGTAAAGACCAGATTGGAACAGGTTAAAAAAAACTTTTCTTTGCTCTGCTTTCTCCCAAAAATGAAAATCACTGGACTTGCTGCCCTTAGATTTCAGCAAGACATTTGTGATAGTAATGGCAATTAAAGATTCCCCTGTATTGGCTTGGTTTTCAAATTGATTGTGTTAAAACCCAGAGTTTGTTAATCCCACCTGTGGGATGGGCTTGTTGATGTGAAAAGAAAGTCCTGAACTGGGAGGAGCTGGTGA
>NW_027185797.1:38135331-38153393 GCF_028583685.1 Petaurus breviceps papuanus
AAAAAAAAAGAAATATTGCATATAATGTCAGAATTTTTCAATATATTGATTGGTCTTACTGACTCTCTTCTTTTACTTTTTTCTTTTAAGAAAATTATTTGTTATAAATGATGGCCAAGGGTAGGGGCAGATATTGGGGGAAATCTAAGCAATATGAAGATAAAAGAGCTTAACAAAAATCTATTTTAAAAAAATTCCTTGCAAGTAAAGCTATGGAAAAATTGAATGTGCTTCTCTTGATAGGTAAGGAGCTGCTGCCATTAGAAATCTGCAGGCACAGACTGGATGGTTGGTCAACAAATGTGAACAATTCTTGTCTCAGGCAAAGGCCTGACTTAATGGCCTCTGGGCTTGATTCCAGCCCTGAGAGTTGAGGATTCTGTGAGTGAGGAAGGAATTGAAGGAAGACAGAAGTGAGAGGGCCTAGATATGCACCTTTAACAATGCTCGGTTATCATGGTTGAGAAAGGCGGCAGGAGAACTTGGAGAAAGCATTGAGGAGGAGAGTGATGGTGCCAAAGGCAAGGATGACTGGGGACTGGGGTTGGCTCATGCTTAGACTGCCTAAGATGTCTTCACCCATACGAAAGATACGAGAGCACCTGCTTCTGCATTAGCCTACCATGGGGCTGGGAGCAGCCTTTTTCCACTGGCTGCGTAACTACAACCATCTGCCTGATTGGACATTGTTGAGGTTTTTTGCTTCCCTGTCTGAGGGTGAAGGACTCCTTCATTCGCACTATACAGTAAGGGAGGGAGGGTCCCAAGATCTCTGCCTCCTTCCCTAGCCCCCGTTTATGCTGTGTCCCTGAAAAACAGGTCTGGCCTACTGGCCTTTTCCTTTATCCTCTTCTAGAGGCAGAGCATGGAGTCTCCAACCCAGGGGCTCAAAGCACAGAGATTAAGGAGTCCAGAAATCCAGGCCAAAGTGTTAGAGCCAGCCTCACAGTGCAACCTGGAGAAGCACGAGTCCCAGGATGCTATCTCAGCATGGTTTGTGTAGGAACTGAGCTAAACTGGGAGCTTAGTCCTTCTCCCCTCCCCAGAGACTGAGGGGCAAAGGGGAGGGGGAGGACTCATGCCCCTTGTCTACCCATTGGCAAACGCTAACTGAGGTCAAACAGTTAAGTGGAACTGGGATGCTAGGTACGGGCCCCCATAATGGAGAGAATATCATTGGTGGGGGCATGAGCCAATGGCAGAGGAAAGACTCCCCCACCCCTTCAGAGTATCAGAGTTTTGGGTTGGGAGGCAGGGTTTAAAATGTGACTCGCCGGTCCCTCAGAGAACAGAGCAAGAGAACCCCACTCTGTGAGATCAAAGAGTGAAAAACAGAAAGAGATCATTGGAATAAGGCTCTTCCAGCTCTGCCTAGGTCTAGGATACTGTGGGGATTAGGGAGGGACTGGACCTGCAATTTCACTAGTATAGGAAACTCCCTCCACTGAGGCAAGTCAATACAGTCTCTGCAATCCATAGTCTGGATCTGGAGTCAGGAAGACCTGAGTTCAAATACAGCCTCAAACACTAGACAGTAAGTGTCAGAAGCAGGATTCAAACCCAGATCTTCCTGGATAGGAGGCTGGCTCTCTTTCTACTATACCAGACAGCCTCTCATGCGATAAATACTAATTCAGTGCCTACTGTGTGCAGAGTATTGTGTTATGCTGTATGTGGAGTTAGCTGTGAGCCTGCCTTCATGGAGTTTCCAGTTGAGTAGGGAGCAAAGACACAAACCCAGATAACTGTCATTCACAATGTTGCATGTCAAGTGCAACCAGGAAGACAAATACAGCGTGCTGTGTTGGCCAACAATTGGGGAATGGCTAGACAAATGATGGTATATGAGTGGAAATGGAATATTAATGTGTCAAAAATGATGGACCTGGTGCTTTCACAGGAATACAGGCTGTCAGAGAGGTTTTTTAAGGGACTTTTGTGCCAATGCAAGCACGTGAGAGCAGGGGTCCATGCCAGGGTGCTGAGAGGGGAAATAGAAAGGAGGGGGCACCCAGAAAGGATGTTTCAGAGATGGAATATGCAGGAGCTGGCAATTTATTGGATTAGAGAAATAAGAGGCAGAAGGAGAAGAGAGGGAGAAAGAGAGAGAGAGACAGAGAAAGAGAAAGATAGAGAGAGAAGAGACAGAGAGAGGAGAGAGTGCACAAGGTTTCTGCCACCTCCATACTTGGCTTTCTCATCCCAACCTACCCCATCACCCAGCTATCCCACTAGCTTGCTTATATCCACTCCCTTCTCCCCACTCTAAACATTGGTCACAGACTTCTGCACCCTAGATTCACAAACTTGGGGAGCCCTAGTCCCTTGCAAAATTAATCCAATCATCCATGGACTCTTGTCCTAGAATTCAACCCAGAGACTGGGAGATTGGGTGCAAAATAACTCTCAAAGTTATCTTTTTTGAGGTGGGGAATGCAAGGCAATTGGGGTTAAGTGACTTGCTCAAATTAGTGTCTGAGTGTCAAGTGTCTGAGGCCAGATTTGACCTCAGGACCTCCTGACTCCAGGGCTGGTGCTTTATTCACTGCACCACCTAGTGGCCCCTAAAGTTGTCTTTTTATCTACTGGCTGAGCGCGGACACCAAACCACACTTTCCCTTCCCATCCCCCCATCACTCATGCTAATTTGCCATTTTCCTGCTACCAAGTACATGCTCTTCTCACCCTCAAACCCTTGACTCCTTCCTCTTTTCCTGGTCACCACACTTTTACACAGGTTGCCTTTACTTATTAGAACATAAGGTCCTTGAGCGCATTCCTTTATTCATTTTAAGTTTCGCTGGAGTGCTTTACAAATGTTATCTCAGGGGCAGCCAGGTGGCACAGTAAGAGTGTTGGCCCTGGAGTCGGGAGACCCTAGATCGATTCCGGCCTCAGATCCTTAGCACCCACACAGAATAACTGGCTGTGTAACCTTGAGCAAGTTACTTAACCCCAATTGCTTTAAAAAAAAAATGTTATCTCATTCAACCCTCACAACAACCTGCTGTTATTGTCCCCATTTTATGGATGAGGAAATTGAGTCAGAGAGAGGTTAAGAGGCTTGCCCATATTGATACAGTAGTAAATGTGCGGCGGGATTTGAACTCGGGTATTCCAGACCCGGGTCCAGCAGGCTATCTATCCACCGTGCCACCTAGCTGCCAAAGGAGAGACAGAAGAGGAGATGAAGGAGGGAATACCCCTGACAAATTCACAAGAGGAGTTTAAAACAGCCTTTAGCACAGTGCCTGGCATACAGTAGGTACTTAATAAATGTTTATTGATTGAGAAAGGAGATGGAACTAGCAAAAGAAAGAGAGAGATTTGAGGGAGGAGAAGTTAATGGGATAGAGGAGGTGCAGTAAAAGGATATGGTGGGCAATGTGGAAAACCACAGAAGGAAGAGAAAGACTGAGGACACGGCCACTGGTTTGGCGATTATAAGGTCGACTGGTGGTTTCAGGAGAATGGTAGAGATAGAAGCCCTAATATAAAACTGCAAGGCAACCGCGGATTTCGTTGTCAGGATAGTGAGGGGCACCCTAAAATATTCTCCAAGAATTTGGCAGCGAGGCAAAGCAGACTTGGGATAATGGCTGGTGGAGGGAGAGTGGAAAAAACATTGACTTGTGTTCAAATCCTGCGTCTTCAGAGCCTTACTGCCTGGGAGACCCGGGCAAGCCCCCTAACCTCCCTGGGCCCCAGTTTCCTGCTATGTGAAGTGAGAGGGTTGGCCTTGGTGATGTCTGACGTCTCTAGCTTTGGAGCAGGGATCTTTCCAAAAACTGAGCTCTCCAAGAGAAGAGCGATCTGGCGGTCACTAGAGGGGGCCGTTGGATCGGTGGAACTTAGAGGCCGGCTGGAGGAGCCCTGAGCACGTCTGGCGACAGAGAGGAGGGAGGGGCCAGTGAATGGACGGAGAGCTAAAGGGAAGGGGAATGAAGGGATAAAGGAACCCCAGAGTCGGAAGGGGCCTCCGAATTTAAGAGCATGGATTAACAGAGCCCGAAAGCCCTTTGGAACAGAGAAAGTCCGAGCGGGGAGGGTCCTTTAAACACAATGGCAGAGCAGGGAGGGATCTTACGTAACCCTGGGCTGCAGCAGCTTGGGTTTTCCCCCTGCAATTTCCTGAATCAAAGATCCAGGAAAGACTGCGGCACTGGCAAGGCTCTTTAGCAGAAATGGAGTTTCCTGAGACTGGAGAGGGACTTTTTAAAAGCCAAGTCCCTGGAGACGGCCCTGAGTCACCTGAGGCCAGCACTAGGCGAGCCCGCCCATGGCTATGACCTGAGCTAGGGACTGGAGGGGATTCCCTCTCCCATCCCGCCTCAGCCCCTCCCAGACAGGCATCGGATCCCACGTGCCGCTAATCAGGAGCAGATCTGCCCCCTGCCTCGGGAGGGGGTGGAGAGCGGGCCCCAGCCTCCCAAAAGGACTGGGCACCTCGAGCTCAGGAGACGGTTCTTCCCTTCCCTCCCCCCGCAGACTCTGCGGCCAAGCAGTGCCTGGCAGAACGCCTTTGGGCGTGCATGTCTTTGTGATGACAGCAAAGGGAGAGCTGCGGAAGAGGAGGTGGGGGAACCGAGAGTCCAGAGCTCACCCTGGACCATCCCCATCGCCCCAGAATCCTAACCCCGCACTGGGTACTCCTGCTTTGGCTTCAATAAATGTACTCTGATCTGTCTGCGAGTGAGGGGTCCTGACAGGGTCACACGGGGGGGGGGAGGGGGAGGACGAGACAGGCGGAGAGGGGGGAGGGGAAAGAGAGAGAGGGGGGGGGGGGAGGGGGGAGACGGACAGACAGACAAAGAGAGAGAGACGGGGACAGAGGGGGAGCAGGGGACGGGAGCGGAGAGGAGAAGAGAGGAGAGGCAGAGACAGGGCAAGGGGAAGAGACACAGAGACAGAGGAGGGGAGGAGAGAGGAAAGGAGGGGAGGGGAGAGGGAGGAGAAGGAAGGGGAAGAAGGGGGAGGGGAGAGACAGATAGAAGGACAGTGAGACAGAGGAGCGGGGGGAGGGGGAGAGACAGAGACAGAGAGACAGAGAAGAGGAGGGGAGGAAAAGGGGAGGGGGGAGAGACAGACGGACAGAGAGGCATAGGACGGGGGAGGAGGAGGGAGAGGGGGGAGAAAAACAGAGAGACAGACAAAGAGAGAGGGGAACAGAGGGGGGGGGGGGGGGGGGGGGAGGGGGGAGGGGGGGGAGGATGAGGAGAGGAGGGAGAAAAAGAAAGGAGAGAAGAGAAACGAAAGGTGAAAAATTAAAGACTTACGAGTAGACAAGAGAAGGGGGGACGGAGAAGAAAGGGGGTCGCTATGAATTATGGTGGGATCAAGCATATCCTTAGATAAAAGCCCAGAAGACCCAAAAAGGGAAAGCCCGGAGATGTGGGCACCAGGTAAGAACCTTCCGTGCATGTGCAAGGGCCTGGGAAGGCCTCTGGACTCTGCGCACAGCCTGTCCCTGTCCAAATACAAACAGCTGCGGAGGCTGCATCTCAGCCCCTGAGGGCTGCCCGCTGCTTGCCCAGATACACCTCTAGTCGATTAGTCACTTCGTTTCCTCGTAGTCCCAGTGTAAAGCACTGCCTTGGTGGGGAGGGACAGGAGGCTGGAGGACACTGTCTTATATTCAGAACATAGAATCAGAAGAGGACAGGAACTGCGGACCTGGAGCGTAAGATTTAGAAGGTGATGTCAAAGAATATATGATATTCCTAGCAGGGCCTCTAGGTGGCGCCATAGTGCATAGAGCGCCTGGTCTGGAGTCAGAAGATTCATTTTCCTGAGTTCAAATCCAACTGCAGACACTTACTAGCTGTGTGACCCTTATCTGTATAATGAGCTGGAGAAGGAACTGGCAAACCAGTCCAGTATTTCTGCCAAGAAAACCCCCAATGGGAGTTTTCCAAATGGGAGGGTTCATCAGAAATTGGACATAACTGAACTAACTACACATTGAAGCTTGGGAAGTCCCTTAGAGCATAGAACATCAGAGCCAGAAGGGAACTTAAAACAGATCGTTCCATAGAACACAGAGAGGGGAATGGGGAGGGTGGGGAAGGATTTCCTCTTATCTAACTCCTTCATTTTACAGATGAAGAAGTTAAGGCTCAAGGAGAGTCAATGAATTGTTCCTCTATTTAGTAAAGTTGGTCGAGCCAGGACCATAACTACAATCCGTCCTCTTTCTGGTAAATGGCCAAAAGTAAGTGGAGGCAAGAGGTGACCAAGTTTTTCTGCAAGTAAAATAGGTGAGCACAGGAAGGGCAAGTTGAAGTAGACAGATGGTCTAGGACCAGATCATAGAGGATCTCATTTCCAAGATGGTGCTGCTCAACTCTGGGCTCACTGCCCTCAAGCCCCTCTGGAGCCCCCATCACATCCCCGCGATGCCTTTAATGCTTCGTAGCTTACTTCTGCTCCCCAGCAGGAAACTGTGCCCACAAAATCCAACCACAAGATTAGAATTCCTTCTCCTCCTTGCATAGGGTAGCAGGTCCTAACCATATGCAGCTGCAATCTATGGGGGTATAGTTCCCATTGTATCTCTGAGTCCCCTGGCTAGGTTCTGGAAGTCTTGATCTAGAATAGTCTCCAAATTTAATTTACTCTCTGTCAGTGTGAATCATGGTGCCCAAGCTCCTACAATGACTTAAATCCCCTTTGTCCCCCAGCTATCTAGGTATTTGGGGGATAAGTTCATAGAGCTAGAGTTGGAAAGAACTCCCCAGAATATCTACACCAATTTCCTTATTTTGCAGGTTAGAAAACTGAGACCCCGGGAACCTGAATGAGGAGGGGAGGAGGGGAGAGGCAGAGACAGAACCTGCTCAGGTTAGGAAGAGAACTGAGATTTGAACCGGAGGCCTCAGATTCCAGGGTCCTTACTGTTTCTAGTGGTCCAGACTGCATCCTATTGCCCCCCACTGAGCAATGCATGGTCCAAACAAGTATCCCAAACCTCCATCCACTTCCTCAATCCAGGAATCATACCCTTTTTTTTTTTCCAAAAAATCAACTATCCCAGTACAGGATGAGAGAGACCAGTCAGTTGCCAAGGTCTGTTGATGCTACCTTCTTAACATCTCTGATACATGCCCCCTTCTAGCTCTGACAGGCCACCTCCTTGGTGCACACCCTCATCACCTCACACCTGGACTATTGCAATAGTCCATTGGTGGGTCCATCAGCCTCAAGTCTCTCTCCATTATAGGCCATCCTCCACCCAAATGTCAAAGGGATATTCTCAAAAGTCACAGAACTGACCGTGTTACCACCACCCCCAGCATCCACTCAACTCCAGAACCACTATATCACCTCCAGATTCCACTATAAAATCCACAGTTTGGCTTTTGAAGGCTTTCATAAGCTGGTCCCTTCCTGCCTTTGTAGTCTCTTACACATTACTCTCCTCACACACAATCAATACTGATTGATAATCACAGTCAATAAAAATGTATTAAGTGTCTACTATGCATCAGGCACTCTGCTAAGTGCTAGAGATACAAAAAGAGACAAAGACAGTCCCTGCCCCCAGGGAGCTCACAATCTAACAGGGAAACAACATGAAAACACATAAATATACATAGATATAAATGGATGAATAGAAAATAATTGAGCAAGGAAGGCACCAGAATCAGGAGGGGTTGGGGAAGGCTCCCTATAGAAGGTGGGGTTTTAGTTGGGACTTAAAGGGAGTCAGGAAGGTCAGCAGTTGGAGCAGAGGAGTGAGAGCATTCTGGGCATAGAGAACACCCAGAGAAAATGTCAGGAACCAAGAGATGAAGTATCTTGTTCACAGAACAGCCAACAGGCCAGTGTCTCTGGATCCAAAAGTATGTGATGGGGAGTAATGTATGAGAAAACTGGAAAGGCAGAAGGGGATAGAATATGGAGGGCTTTGAATGTCAAACCCAGCATTTTGTGTTCAGTTCTGGAGGCAATAGGGAACCACGGGAGTTTATTGAGTAGGAGGTGGGGTGTTGTGATCAGACCTGAGTTTTACAAAAATCACTTTAGTAGCTGAATGGAGGGTAGATTGAAGTGGAGAGAGAATTGAGGCAGGCAGACCCATCAGCAGCTACTGCAATAGTCCAGGTATAAGGCAATGTGGATCTATACTAGAGTGGTAGCCGTGTCAGAAAAAAAGGGGAGTGTTCAAGAGAAGTTGAAAGTTGACTGACCCAAACAATGGATTGGATGGGAGCGGGGGAAATAATTAAGAATCCAGGTTTACTCCTAGGTCATGAGCCTGAGGGACTGGGAGGATAGTGTTCCCTCTATAGTAATAGGGAAAGTTTAGGGGGAAAGAGAATGAGGTATGTTTTAGAAATACTGAGTTTAAGATGTCTACTGGACTTCCAGTCTGAGATGTCTAAAAGGCAGTTGGAGATGTGAGATTGGAGGGCAGCAGAGAGATGGGGGCAGGAAAGGTAGATTTAAGAATCATCAGGGTAGAAAAGGTGATTAAATCTACAGGAGCTGACAGAATCACCAAGTGAAGTAGTAGAAAGGGAGAAGAGACTCTGGGTATTTTCACTAGCTGTGCCCTGTGCCTAGAATTCTCCCCCTCCTCCTCTCTGTCTCCCAGCTTCCTTCAAGTTTCAGCCAAAATCCTACATATTGTGAGAGGTCTTTCCCAGTCCCCTTTATTGCTAGTGCCATCTCCAATTTATCCTGTTTATAGCCTGTTTGTACACAGTTGTTTATATATTGTCTCTCCCCCTTAGCCTACAAGCTTCATGAAATTAGGGGCAATAACTGCTTTAAGAGACAGTGAGTTCTCCATCACCAGAAGTGTTCAAGCAGGAATTCAGGGAGCATTGTTAGGGATATTGTAGGTAGAACTCATGCTTTTGGTCAAGCTTAGCTGAGAAGACTTCTGAGGTCCTCTCCAGCTCTCAAAATTCCCAAGGTAGAATCATTTCTTCCCCCACAACCAGCCCATGGGAAATGGATTCCATCTTTCTAGGAAATTCTAACTAGGATAATTGTGTTAGAGAAAGACTTGGTCCATGCATCCAGCCCTCAATATAGTATCTTAGCAAAGGACCCAGTATACCATAGGTACTTAATAAAAAATTGTCAGCCTGACTTAATAGCTCATGTGAAAAGGACATGATGTTCTTACTGGACTCCAAATTCAGAGTTTGTCAGTGGTATTTGCCTTAAGCTGTATTATTAGTAATGGAGTATCCTCGTGGCAGATTAGGTCCATGGTACTCTGCCCTGTGCAGACCATATCAAAAGAACTGGGCTATTTCTGGAAACCATACTTAATAAAGATACTGACAAGGTAGAGTGTACAGAAAGGAGGGCAACCATGAAGGTGATAACCCTGGAAATGCTGCTAGAGGGTGAAGAGCTAAACAAGCTGTCTATGGTTAGCCCACATAAGGAAGACTTGTTGGGGAGAAATGATGGTTGTCTTCAAGTAATTGTACAAATAGTGTGGGGCAGAGGAATTAGCACTATCTGGCTGGACCTCAGAGAGCAGGGGAACATTATAGAACTGTGTATGTTTCAGGGGAAACATACACATATATGGAAAAGTAAAAATGCCTTAACAATTAGAATTGCCACAAAAGGCAATGACTGCTTTAAGAAACAGTGAGTTCTCCATCACCAGAAGTCTTCAAGCAGGGACTCAGGGAACATTGTTAGGGATATTATAGGCAGAACTCATGGTTTTGGTCAAGCTTAGCTGAAAAGACTTCTGAGGTCCTCTCCAGCTCTCAAAATTCCCAAGGTAGAGTCATTTCTTCCCCCACAACCAGCCCTTGGGAAATGGTGTCCATCTTTCTAGGGAAAGAAAAAGCAAGCTTAGGTCTGTGATGCCCAGAGACAAAAGAAGGTGTGCAGTGGCTTCTGTGGTGACTGAGCTGTGTTGAGGGCTGGATACATGGTCCAAGTCTTTCTCTAACACAATTCTCCTAGTTAGAAATCAGCCCACCAGCAGTTATGACCCTGTCTGAGCCCAAGAATAGTCAGAAATACAGATTTCAAACAAACTTTCACCATGCAGTCAACCCAGTAGCAATACCAGAAATCTCCCTACAATATTCCTGACAAATGATCCTTCCACCTCTATTCTAATACCTCCTGTGACAGAGAACTCACTACACTTCTGTCCCTAATATGGTAGAATCCTAGATCTCAGAACAGAAAAGGACTCCAGAAGACAACAGTCTGACCAGGACTCTAAGATGAAACTCCTATCCAACTCCCTGACAAGGGATGGCGCTTTCATCCATCCCTGACTAGTGGTCTTGTCCAGAGAGATCCTCAAGGCTCCCTAGTACTGAGTGGCAGATACACAATGCCAAGTTCTAGGGTCATGGCCAGGATACTGTCCTTGTAAGGACAAAACCAGAGAAAGAGCCCAGGAGGAACTTGGGGGAACCAGAGAATAAGACAAAAATGAAACAGTCCCTGTCCATAGGCCATTACATGAGGGGAGACAAAGTGTATACAAATACAAAAAAAAAATTAAATATAAAGCAGCTAAAAAGTAAATACAAGGAAATTTGGGGAAGGAAACACTAACATCCATAGGCAGGAGGTAGAGCTTGACCTAAATTTTGAAGTGAATTAAGGGTTCTAAGAGGCAGAGGTGAGGAGAGAGGGCATACAGGCATGGGGGAGCATGTGGGCAAAGGTGGAAAGTGGGAATTTGTGTGGAAGAACACCAATAAGGGCAACCTGGCAGATCGAAAGAGTGCTGGAAAGGTAATAATGTATAATAACGCTGGAAATAGAAATTGCGAAGGGCTCTGACAGCCAAACAGAAGAGTCTGTGGAGAGTAAGATGATAGGGAACCAGAGGAGTTTAAGTAGGGGAGTAACACGGTCAGGCTTGAATTTTGAGACCATCAGTTTGTTGGTCGTGTGGAGGTGAGACTGGAGTAGGGAGAGAGTCAAGAACAGGAGGTGAGAACAGTAGCTGGACTAAGAGGTGAGGATGGCATGAACCAGGATAGTTGTTGCAAAGGAGATGAAACGGTAAAGGTCAGGCAGGCAAGAGGAGAAATGAGAGGGAATAGTGTCTTCATGGGAAGCAGAAAGCAGCAAGGAGGCTAGGGTGATCAGTGTCTTCAAAGCGAAAGAAGGGTCAGCCCCCCAAAAAGATAAAGATTGTGAGCATTAGCATTTCAGAAATCATTGGTAACCTTAGAGGGAGCAGCTTCAGTCCAGTGGTGAAGGTCAGAAGCCAAATAGCAAGGGAGCGAAAGTGTGTGTAGATCATTTGTTCTAGGAGTTTGGGTTTCCAAAAGGGAGGAGAGATGTGGGATAATAGCTCAAGCAGAGAGCAGGATCAAGGGAAGGCTTAGGTTTGGGTTGTTGTTGTCGTTGTTGCTTAAGGATGAGGAGAGCTGGAACTGTAGGCAGAAAGGAGACATGATATACAGATAAGGAGAGACTGAAGATTAAAGAGAAGGAAGGATCACAGGGGCAAATTTCCAAAGAAGACTAGACTTATGGGCTGGACAAGTCCTTGGACTTATGCCAGAAAAGAGGGAATTCTTCTTCCCCTTCCCCTTCCCTTTCCCTTCCCAGAAGCAACTTGGCAACTCTGCTTACATGGCACAAGAGCATGTGGTATCCACATAAGCCTGAGGTTGAACCGTGATTCTCTGGCTGGCTTTTTTCTGAATTAGGTGAGTGAACAGTGATCCTAAGAAGGGTGTTTCTAACCTGTAGCCACTTCTTGAATTGGGGTGGTCAGGAGCTCCTGGGACCAGGTGCTGGCTTCCTAACAGGAGGCAGTCCCTGAAACATCTCAGAGGAGAAGACCCAGCCATGCCCAGGCTTTCCAGAAGATGAGTTGCTTAGACATCACAGAGCTGAGATAAAGGTGAAATGTCTATTCAGCAATACCACCAAGCATTTCCTGCTTTCATATAAAAAGCAGCACCCACCCAAGAAAGTATAATAGGTGTATGGGGTGTTCAGGAAGGACTAGTGCCCCCGGGGTGAGGGTTTGCCAAGCACTTCCCAGGGCTGCTCACCCACTTTTGGTGTCTACCTTTCACCCAGCTCTCACCTATGTTTCCCAAAAACTATCTGGGCAGATGGGCTAAGTCAGGTCAAGGGTAACTGACAGGCCCCAGACCCATTGGTGAGGTAGGGGGATGTCTACCCCAAGCACATGCAGACTTTCTCCAGCAGTTGAATGAGAGGATGACAGTTTGTTCCAAAGACCATGAAGGCAGCTGAAGTAGGCACTGTGGAGCGCTTAGAACTTGGTCAGGCGCTAAAGATGCCAAGGTCATTCAGTGCATCCCAGGCCATCCCCAGTTATCCTGACTTTTGTCCTGCCACTGGACATATCGATGACTCTGGAAAGGAGAGTGAGGCTGATGATTTTGTGCACTTCTACCTTCTTAAACCCAATTCACCATTAAGTAAAGATATCACCAGTGATGTCATCAGTCCTCTCTGAAAACAAACGACAAACAGGAGTCAGGAGTTACTGTTTCATGTTATGATTATTTGGCAATGCCTGTGTGAGTCCTTAGCTTTTAAGCATTTCTGCTGTGGTAAAGGAAATAAATAGCCATCCCCTCCCTCAGCTACTTTGTACATTGCATATCTTTCTAAAAGAGACTCCATGAATCCTTTTGATCTAAAATATTTCCCCTGGGACCCCAAGGGGTATAATGAGCCAGAGACTGTAAAAATACCCTGACTCTTCCTCTTTGGAACCAAGCTCTACCAAGACTGAACCTAAACCAAGCTAGCTCAGGACAGGAGTCTCTTAGTGGGAGAGGGTACTCTGATGTCCAGGTCATGAATCTTTACAAAAATGTAAGTTGAGGGCCTCAGCTGAGGTAGGGGAGAGAGCAGGTGGTTGGAGGAGAAAGGAAGAGTTTTGGGACAGCCACTCTGGGAAGGGGAATATGCTAGAAAGCAAGAATAAAAGGATTGCTTTGCAGCAGTGAGGGCCCAGATGACGGTAAGTAACAGGAATCTGTTGGTGGATGCTGCCAGCATAGCTGTATGAGTTCTTCCAATGGGGTATAGCTACACAGAAGTAGGATCAGAGAAGACAACTGGGGACTGTGAGGGACTTATGGATTAATTAGCCATGAGTAGCATTAGAACTAGGGGTAAAGGGATTCAAAGGTAGAGTGGTAAAGGACTAGATGATATGGTGACCCCTTCCAACTTCATATACAAATCCCATGATTGACCAAAAAGCTGGTGGGTAACTACAACCTCTGTATCACCAAGAGACAAGAGGCGGCATGTGCCAGGTGGCTCCATGCTACTCCCCCTGTGATTCTGCTGGGGACAGCCCAGGTCCAGGAGCTGAAGATATTTGGGAATACCATTGCCTCTCCCTGCCACAGACCACCCAGCCCCACATCCAGCTCAGCCCCCACAACCATCATAGAGAAGAGTGATATCTGTGAAGGTGACTGCTACCCCCACCAACAACATCCACCTCCTAATAGACATCGAGGAGGAAGTCAGCCCCAAGGCCCCAGGAATAACAGCATCTCACAGACTGCTATCCCTGCTTCCACATAGGCCCTGGCAATGACCATCCAAGAAAACAACCTTTTGTAGAGATGTGACCCTTAGCAATAGCCCCTGCCGGTGTGGCAGCCCCCTCCTCCTCAGCACCCCAGTTACAGAGGACAAGGACAAAATGTTCTCACCACCAGCAGCCTTGGCACTCTCAAAGGGTGCAACATCAGAAATAGATTTGGTTTTGACATTCAAAAAGAGACATTACCATCTGTTTTGCTATGGTACCCCTATAACCAGGTGGCCCTTCCATCTGATTTGGGAATAAATTTTCCTCTAATGTACCATATTCCTCAGTTGATCTTTGGGAGCAAGGACTGTCTTGCTTTTCCTTTCAGATCTCAGCACTTAGTAGAGTGCTAAATATACAACAAGTGCTTAATAAATGCACTTTTATTCATTCACCTTTGCAAATAGCAGGTGCTTAATATTTTTTTTTCATTCCTCCATCTTGAAAAGATAAACATCAAAGAAAGATTGCTGAGCAGGAGAGGCAGAGGTAATTTCTGGACAGGGAGAGGAGGAACAAAGAATGAGACTGCTTCTAAGGCACAAGAGATGCCATGTCTAGCATTAGATTGTGTGGCCAGAGATGCAGTGTGTTCCTGAGGGAGCCTGGTTTCTATGAGTGCAAGATGCCAGTATTGAGGAAAAGGGGTCATCCAAGGGGAAGCTTATATTCCAAGAGGACAGCCTCCAAGAGGAAGAGAAGAATGGTCTTGGCCAGGGATCTGAAGAAATTGTACTGGGATGGTTGGAAAAGAGGAATCCAAGCATGGTAGCAAAACAAAGAAACTTTCACCTAGGCAGCCTCATAGTTCAAAATAATATACAATAACCTAGGGACTGTTTTACTGGGCTTATGTCACAAGGAAGCCATCACAAGAAGAAGAAAGTCCCCATATATGCAGAAATATTGATAGCAACACTTTTTGTGGTGTTAAGAATTGGAAACAAAGTCTTTAACCATCAACTGGGAAATGATGAAGCAAATTGTGATACATGAACATCATGGAAGTTTATTGTGTTCTAAGAAAAGATGTGACTGATGAATCCAGAGAGGACTGGGAAGATATACCTGAACTGATGCAGAGTGAAATCAGCAAAGCCAAGAAAACGAAATACACCATGACTAGAACAATATAAATGGGGGAGGGGGGGGCGCACACAAAAAGAAAAAAATCAAAAGTAAATGTGCCAAAATTATAAAGATCAAATAACCGAGTTATTCTGAGTATTCTAAATATTCAAATCAACTACAAAGGATCTATAAAGGAAGATGCTATAGACCTCCAGAGAAAGAATAGAAGATAAATAGAAGTATGCATAGTATGGTTTTACATGTATTTACAAATCTCTGTCAAATGGGGGTCTTCTCTAGTGAGATGTGGAGAGGGAGGGAAACAGTTCAGAACTTAACAATGTAACCAAAAAATCAATTAAATTTTAATTTTTTAAAAAAAGATCTAAACAGAACTCAAATGAAGAGATGTGAGGGAGCATTCCCCACCCACCTCTTCACAAAGGTGGGAAGTCCACAGGTGTTGTGCATTGCACATATTTCCAGAATTTTTTTAATGTATTGAGCAATTATACTGATTTTTTTCTGTCTAAAAAATATTATTTATCATGTGGGAAGAAGGGAAAAGATATTTGGGATAATGATGATAATGCAATAGCGAAAGATACCGTTTTTAGGTGATCATACAAGCTTCCTTCATAGAGGGAAAGCCAGAAACAATTTTATTTGAAGTTCCCATGATTATCAATAACAATCAAGATATAAAACAAGATGTCTATTCGTGATCAGCCAGGTGGCCCAGTGGATAAAGCTGAGGGTCTGGAGTCAGGAAATCTAATCTTCATGAATTCAAATCTAACCTCAGATACTTACTACATGTGACCCTGGGCAAGTTACTTTCACCTTGGTTTCCTCAAATGAGCTAGAGAAGGGAATAGCAAGCCACTCCGGTATCTTTGCCAAGAAAACCCCAAATGGGGTCACGAAGTTGCCATTCAACTGAAATGAATGGGCAACCACACTCATCAAAGATGTTTGTTGCTACCATGGGGCATTCCTGTTTGTAGGCTGTAGGATACAGCATTAGTTGTATCAAATCTTGGAACACCACAGAGGCTCCTAAATTAGATTCATAAGCACTCTACAAAGAGCTCAGTCTAACTATATACACAGGAAAAAAACTAAGAGATGAAGAATGTCTACTTTACGGCCAGCCAGTAATTTAATAAGGATCAACATTGTGCCAAACTTAAAGGATACAAAGAAAGATTTAAAAACATTGGTTCTTGCCCTCAAGGGGTTCACATTCTAATGAGACTGAAATATATATATATGAATAAATGTGTAAATATGTCGATGTTCACAGAGTCCCAGGTAATCTTAGAGGAGAGGCAGAACAGCTGGAGGGGAGAGAATAAGGAGGAAGAAGACTTCCTGAAGGAGATGAGGTTTGAGCTGAGGCTTGAAGGGAGCCTGGGAACCCAAGAGACAGAAGTGAAGAGGGAGTACATTCCATGCATAGCAGCCAGCCAGGGAAAAGGCATGGAGCTGGGAAACCTAGTGTCATGTGCAAAGGACAGCAAGGAAGGCCAGCATAGCTGAATCATAGAGTTCCTGGAAAGCAGTAAAAAGTGTGAGAAGACTGGGGAGAAATGAAGGGTCAGGGACTTAAATACAAGGGAATAGGAAACCGAAGGAGCTCATTGAGCAAGGGGCTGTTGTGGCCAGACCAAAGCTTTAGAAAAATAGCTTTGGTGGATGAGTGGGTGATGGATTCTAGTGGGGAGAGACTTCAGGCAGGGAGGGTAATCAGAAAACTATTGCAATAGTCCAAGCAAGAGGTAATAAGGGTGATGATGGCTGTGTGAGTAGAGTTATGGAGATACCGTAAGGAGAAAAACTATAATATTCAGCAATTTCTTGGATGTGGAAGGTAAGTGACAGTAGTACACAGAGCTCATGGGGCTCTGTGATTGGGAGGATGGTGGTGCCCTTGAAGACAGAAAGAGAGTGTGTTGTGTTCTGAGTATGTTGAGTTTGAGATGCTAAGGGGACATCAAGTTCAAGATGCCCAAAAGGCAATTGGTGATATTTAACTGCAGCTCAGGAAGGAGACTAGGGCTGGTATATAGATCTGGGGATCTTCTAAGATAACCTAACCTACAGAAGGGGATGAGATCACCAAGCAAGAAAGTGTTGAATGGAAAAGAGTACAGGGCCTAGAATCAAGTCCTGGGAGACACTTATGCAGACTATGATGTATTTTAATGAGGAACTGTCCCACACCATCCCACCCCACCTCCCTTTAATGAAGGCTTTAGGGTAGACCTGCCTCCAAAGGATTTCGGGCAGCCAAAATACAGAGCATGTAACTAAGATTCAGGTCATCCTCAGGTCACAAGGCTGTTCTCAGACAGAGCTAAAAGGGCTCACTGGTCCTTCAAGAAGGAGTGATTAAGAGGCCTAATACCCTTGGGCAAGCGTACACAACATACTACCCACAGCTGTATGTTGTGCAGGTCTGTTTTAAGGTATTTGCAGATGTGCTTAACTGGAGTTGAACAAGCACATAAAAGGTTTAAACATGATCTGTCAATCTCTTCCCTGGTGGTAATTGAGGCAAGAACTACACTGGGCTACCAGGTAGAAGGGAGACGTATGGAGAACTCTCTCCCATCTGGCCACCATGTGGCCATGAAAGCATGGCATCTCCATTTCATCTCTTGCATTTATTCTTTCCTGATCTTAGACAAAGAAATATTAAGAAAAAAAAAAACAAACCAGGTCATGAACTTGAAAATTTCTAAAAATCTGAAGAGCTATCAAAGGTCCAGAAAGTTAGTAACAGAGTTCAGCTGGTAGCCATAGCAACCAGGTCTGGAGAGGGTCCAGTAAGGGTACCACAGAGCAGCCAAGCAACCTTCTTGGGCCAGCCCAGCTGACCAAGGGAAAAAGTTGTTCATCAGTCATACTATCCTCAGTGGCAAATTTGGTCAGAACTCCTCAAAGGTAGAAAAGAATTCCTAGGGTCAAAAAAGTGCATGCTCCCCACCCCGAAAATTGGGAGGGAGAGGTATTTGATAAGAAGTTTGAGTCCACTCTCCCCTTGGGACTGAATGGACACATAGAGGGGAGAATATGTGCCCTGGTTTAAGGAGATGTTTTTTTCCTTCAGACCTTACTAAATCTTCCTAGTAAAGGATCCTCCAATATAGATGAATCCCTCTGTAAAAGGAATGGATGTTAGTTGGCAATTGATATTGGGAAAGTTTTAATGGATCAAATGATATTAGGGAAAACACACTAGATAGAAGCCCCTGATTGGTAATACTACACACCTAAAACTGTGAGGGGAACAGTATTGAGCTGATCTTTAGGGACATAATCTTCCTTTGCAATGCAAGCTAGGAGTTTGAGACACCCAAACTGTGTGCTCTCTCTCTCTCTCTCTCTCTCTCTCTCTCTCTCTCTCTCTCTCTCTCTCTCTCTCTCTCCCCCCCCC
>NW_027185797.1:38153493-38155887 GCF_028583685.1 Petaurus breviceps papuanus
TTTTTTTTTTTTTTATCCTGTTTTAGCATGTAATTGTACAATCGCTTTCCTCATGTGCTTCCATACAAATCAGACTAGTTTTTTTGTGACAACTCTGTTTGAATGCTTGTGTACCAGTGTCCATTGTATAACCATTCAGAGTATGAGTATCACAGTTTAATAAGAAAAGTATGGATTTTGCCAAATCACTAAAATACTGGTGCCTGATTCCTAAAGGATCGATTTTTTTTTCATTTTTCTTTTAGGAAGGAATTAAGGAAACAAGCATTTTTAAGTACTTACTGTATGTCAGGCCCTGTGCTAAACACTGGAGATAAAAGACAAAAGACAGGCCCTGCCCTCAAGAAACTCACAATCTAATCATTTTAATAACTTTACAAATATTATCTCATTTGATTTTCAAAACTCCAGAAGGTAGGTGCTATTATTTTCCCCGATTTGCAGATGAGGAATTGAGGCAGATGGAAACCCAGGGTCACATCTGTCTCAGGCAGGATTTGAACTCAGGTCTTCCTGACTCTTCTACCCACTGCATCATTTCCTGCTTTCTAGATCCTTCTCAGCTGCATGTCCATAAGGAAATATTTTCCTTTTTGTCTTGAGGTCTCAAGGAATCAACCTCCAAGTGCTTAATTCCTTTCTAGAGCCCCACATGAATTAGAGTTTTTCCTAACCCTATTTTTTCTTTATTTTTCTTTTTCCTTCTTTCTTTCTTTCCTTCTTTCTTTCTCTCTTTCTCTCTCTTTCTCTCTCTTTCTCTCTTTCTTTCTTTCTCTCTCTTTCTCTCTTTCTTTCTTTGTATCTTTCTTTCTTTCTTTCTTTCTTTCTTTCTTTCTTTCTTTCTTTCTTTCTTTCTTTCTTTCTTTCTTTCTTTCTTTCTGGAGGGGAGAAGACAGAACAATTAGGATTAAGTAACTTGCCCAAGGTAACTTGGCTAGTAAGTGTTAAGGCCACATTTGAACTCAGGTCCTCCTGACTCTAGTACCGGTGCTCGACTCACTGTGCCACCTAGCCACCCCCCTATTTTCTGTCAACTTAACTCCACCTGGACCATTCTGAGGGAGCTAGGAATTCCATTTGGATTATCCTTGCAGTGGCAGGAATCCATTGGGGAATTTAGGGTGCTCTTTTACAGGAATCCACAGGAAATTCCCCTGATCCCAAGGAGATCACCTACAGCAGACAGCCTCTGCAGAAATTTCAATATGCTCTGTATAAGAAGGGAAACAAAGATTTTGTCTGTATCTCCAGTTGGATTCCCTGTGTATTTCAATGAGTGGTGCTTTATGTCATTTCAGGGAGCCAAAGGAATTTTACCAGATAATACGGGCTCTATGAGGGTGGGTCTGGAGCAGGGGAGGGGGTGGTATTAGACAAAGGAAGTGAGGTTCCCCCCACCCCATCATCCAGTCCCTCATTAATGTACTCAAGTGAACAACCAGCCCAAGGGCTGGTGTCTAAGTAACTATTTGTTGTGCAAATAAGGAAGAGGGCCAAAGACCTGGGCTCGAATCCTCAGTCTCTCTGGAGGATCTGTTGGTTAACATTTTTTTCATCTACCCTGGAATCGATCCAGCCCTCTCAGAACTCCTTCACTTAGATATGGGGGTTTGATTCCTGGCGTCTCCTTGGAGGAAAGGAGCGTACTGGATTGCCTTGGATAAATTATATAAGGCTTTCATTGACCTCACAAACTTCTCCTGAAACAGTAAACAATCTTTTTTGTCAAACAATATTCTTCATGTGCCTAGGGCAGAGAGGTGAAGTGAATTAACCAGGGCCCAGGGTTGGTGTGTCTACACTGACATATATGTGAGGGGTGGGCCTTGCATCCAGGTCCTCCTCACTCCAGAGTCGGGTTGTTATTTACTGCAATTCTAGAAGGCAGAGGCCCTTAGCCTGGTGTCCACTTTTCAGGTGGTCTGTGAGCTTGAATGGGGAAAAAAATGACATTTTCACTAACCTTTTGAATTGACATTGAGATTTCCTTCAATTATGAAGGTGAGCTTATAAACACATAGTCTTCACCAGCCTGGCTGAGCAAGGGGTCTAAGAGATACAAAAAGGAAAAGAAACTTTAAACTATAAATCACAGAACAGATGCCAGCCTGTACTAGTGGAGGGGCCTTGTTCACCAGGAGTTCCCTATATCAATGAAATTATAGAAACCACAAGTGTGAACAGTAATAACAACAAAAGTACTTCAGATGATGCTGAATGGTTAAGAATTATGAAATGCCACAATAAGAAAGAAAGAATAATAAGAAAGAGAGAGAGAAGGTAGGAAGGAAGGAAGGAAGGAAGGAAGAAAGAGAGAAAGAAAGAAAGAAAGAAAGAAAGAAAGAAAGAAAGAAAGAAAGAAAGAAAGAAAGAAAGAAAGAAAGAAAGAAAGAA
>NW_027185797.1:38170887-38180749 GCF_028583685.1 Petaurus breviceps papuanus
AGAGAGAGAGAGAGAGAGAGAGAGAGAGAGAGAGAGAGAGAGATTGGGAGAACATGGAGGGAGAGGGAGAAACCAAGACAGAGGAGGCAGAGACGGAGGGAGGGAGGGAAAGAGAAGGAGGAGGAGGGAGGGAGGGGGATGGAGAGAAAGGAGGGGGAAAGACAGAGACGAACGGAGAGATTCAAGAGGCTGAGAAACCCAGAGAGAGGGAGATCTGAGACCTGGAGACTAGAGACAGACTCAGAGGCACACAGAGGGAGGAAAAACCTAAGACAGAACGAGGCTCCGGGGCACAGGAAGACACTGAGCCCCAGATTCCAAAGCAGGGATGGAGAAGGGGCGAAGGGACTAGCCTCCCGCCCGCCGGCCGGCCAGCAGGACCAGAGAATCGGAGAGGGGCTGGTCAAGGACAGAGGATGGAGCCCCAGCCAGGCGGACCCGGGGAGGGGCCGAAGGGCCGCAGGTGCTGGGGAAGGTGAGTCGGGAAGCTGCCCCCGGCCCGGGGTTGTGGGAGAAGGCGGCCAACGATGCCTGGCCCATCCCTGGAAAGATGGAGACTGGGGTGGGGGCGGCTGCAACAGGGTGGAGGGTGGGGGCCGAGGCTGGATCCCGGCCGACCCCTGGGCAGGGCCCCTGGGGGGGGGGGGCGATGGTGCGGGAGAGGGAGCTGGGGGGGGGGGGGGGGGGGGGGGGGGGGGGGGGGGGGGCCGGGGCCCTGGGAGGGGGGGGAGGGAAGGCGGTTCGCTGAGGGAGCTCCCGGCGCAGGGAGAGTTAACGTCTGGCAGGGCGGCGGGAGGGGAGGAGGGGGAGGGGCGGGGTCGGGGGCTGCCCGCATTAAGGGGTCAAGGGTGAGCGAGGCGGCCCGGGGGGCTGTCTGGGCTGCCAGACAGCCCGGGGTCAGCGGCGGGGGCAGGGGCTGTCTGTCGGGGGAGGGTACTTGAGCATCCGGGCCCCCAGCCCCCGCCCCCTTAAGAACCCAAACGTTCCGTTCCTCCATTCCGCTATCCCTCCGGGACCAGGCATCCGGATCCCCGAATCCCTAGCCCCTCAGAGACCTAGGCCCTAGTGGGGGGTGGAAGGGACAGGGGGAACCCAATCCCCCATCCCCCGAGGACCCAGGAATCCTGAAACCCGTCCCTGGCCTCTGGGACCCAGGCGTCCTAGTCTCTCACCGCCTGCGGCCTCTCAAGAGACCCAGGCATCCAAATTCCCTCAGTCTCCTTTCCTCGTTTAAGGAAACTGGAGTCCTGAACCCCAGCCCCAGATCTCTCTCTCTCTCTCTCTCTCTCTCTCTCTCTCTCTCTCGCTCGCTCGCTCGCTCGCTCGCTCGCTCTCCTCTTTCTCTCTCTGGAACCCAGGTTTCCAAATCACTCAGCTCCCCTATCTACCTACCTCCTCCCGCCCCCCACCCCCTACCAGGACCCGGTCCTTCCTCCGCCTCCCTGAGCCCAGCTGGAGTCCGGCTCTCCAGGGGTTAAGGGGGCGGTACAGCCGCCAGCCCGGGTTGCCATGACGCCAGACTGTTTGGGCCTGCTCTCTGACCCCCAGGGGCTCCCTGGGGGCCGGGGGAGGGGAGGGGACCCAGACTTACTGCCCCCCAGCCCACAGTGGAAGCCATCCATCCCTTTTGATGCAGGTTCTGAGCCAGAGAGATGCCTGAGAGGGCCCTGGGCTAAAGGTCTGGACCCCTGGGTTCTGTCCTGATATATGACCTTGGTCCAGGGGCACCCCTTACTTGAGCCTCAGTTTCCCCTAGTGTGATAAAGGACTCAACTATCTGATTCTTCAATTCCTTTTCCCCCCTCCCCCTCCCCTGGCTTGGGCCCAGAGCATGCTGGGATTCCAAGGCCGGCACAGGGCCAGGGCTGGGGGGTGGTCCCAAAGCAAGAGCAGCTGTACTATTGACTCGGACCCTGGTCTGACTCTGGAAAGGGAAACCTAGACAGGGGACCCTCAGCCCAAGCCCAGGCAGGTCCTGGGATTGAAACAGACAGAGAGATGGATACAAAAAGACAGCAGACTCACAAATTGAGACCAGAGATGGATGGAGGGGTAGACTGAGAGGAGGGGAAAAGAGAAGGTTGTGGGCTTGAAAGGGAAGGAAAGGCAAAAAGAGGGAAGGAAGGAGGGAGAAGTAGAGAAGACAGTGGACACCGAGAATCCCACAAACCTACAAATAGAGAAAGCAGTGAGAAAGAGAGAGGTCTGCCGGCCTCTGGGTCAGCCTTCACTGCCTACCTCTTCTCTGCTCCCAGGAAATAAGCCAGTATTCCTAGGACCCCGAAAAAGATCAAGATCTTGGCCAAGTAGCCAAAGGCCCAGACAGGTAAGGATGCCCCACCCTGCCCCCAGAAAGAAGGCCCAGGTCAGGACTCCTCATCCCCCTCACAACACAGAGAGGGCAAGAACCACCTCCCTCGTGCTCCAAATGGGGCAGGGGCTGGAGCATCAGGACACCTGGGTCCCTGCGGGAGGCAGGGAGATCAGGAAGCCTGGTTCCCTGAGAGGGGCAGGGGCTGGAGCATCAGGACACCTGGGTCCCTGAGGGGGCAGGGGTTGTGGCCCAGGCACCCGGCTCCTGGGGGGGGCCCATTCTGCAGCCTGGCACCCACCCGTAGATCCGACCTTGCGGGGCGCCGGCCACACACAAGCTCGAGTCTGTGGGTCTGTGTCGGGATTGGCATCGCCGCCGGGCCCCCCTGCCGGCCTGGTCCAGCCCCCGCCCAGCCCGGCCCTGTCCACCTCACGCGCTGCCCGGGCTGAGGTAGTAGGTTGTACAGTTGAGAGAGACACCTGTGGAGATAACTGTACGGCTCACTAGCTTTCCCCGGGCTGTGCCCTGCACCGGAGGAGGAGGGGGAGAGGGGGGGGAGGGGCCCATGCCAGGGGCTGGGCTTCTCACGGCCTGGGAGCTGTTGGTTGGGGACCTTCCCTGAGGCAGGGCCCTGCAGACTGTGCTGGGGGCCAGTAGCAACGTGACCCTGCCTCTTACTGGGCACTGGGGGAGACAGTGTCTATGTCTCTGGGTCCCTCTCTGTCCCTATCTGTGTTTTCCAGTAGCACTGTTTTTCCATCTCTGTGTCTCTCTGGGTCTGGCTGTTTCCATTTGTGTGTGTGTGTGTGTGTGTGTGTGTGTGTGTGTGTGTGTGTGTGTGTCTGTGTCTGTGTCTCTGTGTCTCTCTGCCTCTGCTCCCCTGCCCCCGCTGTCCTCTCGGTCCCTGAGACCCTTTAACCTGTGAAGACGTCCAGGGTCACAGGTGAGGTTCTTGGGAGCCAGGAGGCCGGCCCATCAACTGACAAGAACCAGGATCCTCTGTACCCATAACCCTCTGACCTTGGCCTTACCGATGACCCCAACCTCCAGCCCTAACCTTCAGCTCCAGCCTCCAACTCTGGGACCTGCTCGGGGGATCATTAGGATACCTGGATCCCTGAGAGGTGTTTGAGTTGACGGATGCCTCGTCCTTGGGGATGGGTGGGCCTGGGGCGGAGGGGGGCACAGGATGGCTAGGTCCCTGAGTGACAGAGGGATGGACACTTGGGAGGTCCTGGGGGCCGAGTCCCCTCCCCCACATTCTCTGATGACCTCACAAAGGTCATCTTCTACTGCTTTCCTTCCCCACCTACCCAGGCCATGGCCCTAGCTGTGTCCCCACAGGCCAGTCAAATGGCCCCCTTAGCCTTGGGCCTGGCCCTCAGGCTGCTGGTGATGAGTGTCCCAGTGTCCTGGGGCTGTCTGCTCTGTTTCACCTCTGAGCTTGACCGGCAGCGTCTCTGCCAGCTGTTCACAGGCCTGAAGAGCCGCCAGGGTTCCCAGTGTGGGACCCAGCTGATGGAAGCCTTCCAGGGCCTGACCCACACCCAGATAAGTGAGGAGCTCCCCAGCCCAGCGTAGCTCAGCCCCAGGACACATTCCCCCTACTGCCACCAAGAGAGAAGCACTTAGTGCCCTCAGGGATCT
Organism: Petaurus breviceps papuanus; assembly: GCF_028583685.1. Lineage (NCBI taxonomy): Eukaryota > Metazoa > Chordata > Mammalia > Diprotodontia > Petauridae > Petaurus > Petaurus breviceps. The sequence goes on from NW_027185797.1 coordinate 38,174,849, forward strand.
AGAGGCCGAAGCCACCATAGAGAATCTCCAGGCCTATCCTTCCATTGTCTAGAGAATCTCAAGGTCCTTCCTTGGCTCATCCATTCAGATCTGGGAGGGACCTTGGAGGCCAGCTCATCCAGTGCCCTCATTTTACAGAGGCCCAAGGGCCCAAGCAGAGGCAGTGACCAATGTGAGACCCTCTGAACTCCCTCCCTCCCCTCATCAGAGACCCCAGATATGCCTGGGAGAAGCAGGAGAAAAGCACCCAGCACTACACCACCTGAAATGGGTCCTGCCCCTAGGCCTGGCTGCTATTTCCCTAGCCAAAGGTGGATTCTCCCAGGGCCCCTGCACCCAGTAACCCTCCCTTCCCCCCATGCTGGGCCTCTCTGACCCCACTCTCCAGGGGAAGTTTGGAATTCCCTCAAAAGCATATCATAGCTCCGAGTAGCTGAGAGCCCACTTCTCAGGGGTAAAGGCCCATTCAGAACTGAGTGCTCTCCCCCCACCCCATGGTGTGGATTCTGGGGCCCAGCCCCTGCCCCCTTGCCACGCTCCCCTCCCCCACCCCCCAGATTATGCTGAGAGAACCCGACTGCATGATGCCTTCACTCAGACCATCTTCACCCTGGAGGAAAAGGCTGCATCGAAAGGTGAGTATGGCCTCAGACCTCAGACCTTGGGTCTGAGAGACCTTGGGATCACTGTGGGGCTGTGATCACATTGGAATAGAGGGAGCAGGTCTTATGATCATGAGGTTGGGGAAAGGGGATCTGTGATAAGGCTGTTAAAGGGAGGGGGTCTGTGATAATCCTGGCGGGAGGGGTGGGGGGGAGGCTGTGACAGTGATCGGCAATGATAACATTGTGAACAGGTCTATTTTTTAAATGGATAAAGAGGAGAAAGTGTGACAAGATGGGAAGGAGGAAGCCGTATGATAATGGAGGAATGAATGAGGGACCTGTTTTAAACATGTAAAAAGGAGAGGCAGAATAAAGGGGGTGTGATAACTTGACAGTCAGGGGACCTTCCATCCTGTCAGTGTTGAAAGAAGCATGGTAATGTAGGAAGGAGGGGACCTGATCTATCATGAGAGTGAGCAGGGTCTGTAACAAGGGGCTAGGAAAGAGGGGGTGTGAGAGTAAAGAGGGCAGAATCATAGATTTGGAGCTAAAAAGGAATCCTAAGGCCCACCTGGTTCATAGATGTTATAGTATGGCAGTGGTCTGAGATAATATTGCATGGAGGGGTGAAAGAAATGGTGAAAGAAAAGTCACTAAGGCACCAGCTCGTGCCAGACTAACCTGCTTTCCTCTTTTGACAGGATTGCTAGACAAGTAGATCAGGAGAGCTAGCTTACCTAGATTTTAGCAAAGCATTTGACCAAAGTCTCTCACACTATCCTTCTGGAAAAGATGAGGAGATACCAGGCATTGCCCATTGATTGAATGTCTGGAGCCAATGACTGGTTCCATGCTGGTTTGTTAGGTGGTTCCTACTGGAGTGCTGCTGGCTTCTATGCCATTGAGTGTTTCATCAATAACAACTAACAGCATAGAAAGCGTGCATTCCCAATATTGCAATTGACACAAACCTTCAAGGCACAGTCAATAAGCGTATATTAAATGCCTACTGTGTACCAGGCACTATCCTAAGTACTGGAGATATAAAGGCAAGAGCCATTCCTTCTCTCAAGGAGCTCACAGTCTAATGGGAGAGACAACATACAAACAACTATGTACAGTCTATAGACAGAACAAATGGGAAAGAATTAACAATGCGCTAGAATTAAGGATTTGGAAAAGCCTCCTGTAGAAGGTGGGACTTAAAAAGAAATGAGAGACCAAAAGGCAGAGATGAGGAGGAAAGACAAGAGAAAATGTAGAATTCTTGTTCAAAGAACAGGAAGGCAGCCATTGTCCCTGGACCAGAGAGTACACGGCGAGGTGTAAGGGAAGGGGAAAAGCACTTAGTAGCACCAGCTGTATGCCAGGCACGGTACTAATATCTCACTGGATGCTCACAATCCTGGGAGGTAGAGGCTGCTATTATCCTCACTTTACAGTTGAGGAAACTGAGGCAAACAGAGGTTAAATGACATGCCCAGGATCACAGAGCTGGTGAGTGTCTGAAGCTGGATTTGAACTCAGGTCTTCCTGATTCCAGTCCCAGTACTCTATCCACTGTGGCACCAGCTGCCTCGAGAGTGTGAAAAGACTGGAAAGATAGAAGGCACAGGTTATGAAGGGCTTTGCAACCAAACAGAGGATTTTATACTTGATCCTGGAGGTGAGGAGGAGCCCTGGAGTCCTGAGAGAGTGGGGTGAGAGGAGAGTAACGTGTTTAGCCCTGAGTTTTAGGAAAATCACTTTGCCATTTGGAGGATGGATTGTAGTGGAGAGAGACTTGAGGCAGGCAGACCCAGCAGCAGGCTATTGCAATACTCCAGGTGAGGGTCTGCACCAGGGAGGTGACGGTGTCAGAAGAGAAGAGGGGGGATACTTGGGAGATGTTGCAAAGATGAAATCAACAGGTCTTGGTGGCAGATTGGATATGGCGGATTTGAGAGACAGTGAAGAGCGAGGGACTGGGAGGGTGGTGGTGCCATTGATGGTAATCAGGGAGTTTGGTTTAGGAAGAAAGATAATGACCACAGTTGTAAACATGTTGAGCTTAAGATGGCTATAGATCATCCAGTTGGAGGTGTCCAGTAGACAGCTGAAGAGGTGAAACTGGAAAGTAGCAGAGATCAGGGCTGGATAAATAGATCTGAGACAGATATCGGCAGAGATGATCATTTAATTCATGGGAGCTGTGGAGATTACCAAGTGAAATAGTTTGGAGGAAGAAGAGAAGGCTCACAGGGAATACTCAGAAATAACATGATCCAGCCAAGGGGCCAGATACGTCGGAGGGGAGCATGCTGTCCTAAAAACCTAGAAAAAAAAGAGAGAGTGATCAACAGTGTCAGAGGCGACAGAGAGGTCAAGAAGGATGAGAATCCAGAAAATTGGGAGGCTGAAGCTGATAAGGTGAAATTTAGTAAGAATAAATGTAAAGTCCTTCCCTTGGCTTCAAACATTCAGGTTCCACCGCAAGTATAATAAGTTGGAGGCGGTATGGCTTAACTGAAAAATACTTGGGTTATAGCATCATACAAGCTCAGTGTGAGTCAGCAGTGTGATATATAGATATAGATACATAAGTTTAATGCCAGTGAGGTCATTAGGCTGTGTTAACAGAGCCATAGCATCCAGGAATATATCCTGCTTAGATGTGACACCTCTGTCCTATGCCTTGGTCCAATCTCATCTGAAGTCTTGAGCTCAGCCATGGACACCATAGTTCGGGAAGCATGTTGACAAACCAAAGTAGGGAAGAGAGGGGCTATGAGGGTAATCCCTCTCCCACCCAGGAAGAAGACCCCCTGACTTCTACTATATAACCTCCTAACACCAGCCCATTTGGCTTACATTGACCAACATTGCCCTGGAATGAGTAGTCCACCAAGAGGGCAAAGGGCTTTGGGTCAGTATCCCATGACCATCATTTAAAGGGATATTGAATCTGGTTCAGAAGAGACTGCTCTGAGAGGACATCATGGCAGTCTCCAAGTATTTGAAGGACCATCATGGAAAAGAGACGTTAGCCTTGCTCTCATTGGCCCAGCAAGCAGATGTCAGTCATGGGTGGAAATTACAAAGCGGCCAATTTGATGTCAGAGAAAACTTCCTGTGAAAGCTGCCTCAGCATGAAATTGGGTACTTCCAGAGGCAATGAGTTCCCCCTCCCTAGAGGGATTCAAGCAAAGGCTTTTCATGAATACTCTAATATAGGGATCCTGGTCAAGGTGTAAGTCCAACCAGATGACTGCCAAGACCTTTCCAACTCTTAGCTCCTGTGATTCTGCAAAGGGTGATGGTGATGGAATAAAGAGAAATTATTCCAGTGAGTGGTGGAGGGCCTATGAAAGTGATATGCTGAAGAAGGCTGCTTAAATGAGGAATTGAGAGGGGATTTGATCCTGAGGGCAGAAGTTGGGGGTAGGGGCAGGGAGACCTGGCTAATATGGAAGTGATCATGGAAGTGAGAGAGATGTAGCCATTCAGGGGTGATGCAGACATCTAGACCAGCACTGGAATAATATTGAAATGAAGGGGACTTTGATGATACTGGAGTGAAGAGTGTATGTTAATATGGGAGTGGGACGGATTTTGTCTTAATGATCAAGTGAGAATGGACGTGATAACGGTGATGAGAGTTCTTTAATGATGGTGGGAGCGTGGTGGGAGGGTGGTAATAAGGAAGTTAATGTAATGATATTGAATTGGTGGGGCTTGGCTCTTTTTGTGTTGAATTCAGAAGGGATATGGAGTGAGGGAACCTGAGGAGAAAGGGCTTGTGGCAGCAGGGAAATCAGGAGAATAGATGGGATAATGAATGAACCAGGGGGTCTGTTTTAACTATGCATTTAGGGGACCTGGTTTAATGATAGATTTAGGAGACCTGTTTCTTATAGATCTGAGGGACCTGTTTTAATTGTTATTTGGGGGACTTAAATTCATTGTTAAAGTGAGGCAGGCTTTAGACAATGATTGAATGATGGGGGATATAATGATGTGGTAGATAGGAGGGACATGTGATACATGGATTTGAGATGGCCTCAGTGTTGGAGTCAGAAGAAATATGGTAATGATGAGGCAGTGAGAGGGGAGGATGTGATAATTCTGGGGTCAACTGGCACCTATGATGATTGTGGAGGTGAAAATAAAGTAAGAGGCTTATGAGAAGGTTGTAAAGGGATCTGTTTTCATGATAAAGCAAGATAGGATGTGATGATGTTGGGCTGCAGGGTCCTGCTTTAATGTCGGAAAAAGAGAGGGCCTATGCAAACTTGGGGCATGTGATAATGATGGATTGAGCAAGTTTGGATTATATGAGAGTGAACAGGCCTGTGGTAATGTTGGCAGGAGAGGAGATCGTGCTTATGTTGAATAAACTGGTGACGACGATGGAGTAAGAGGAAGGAAAAGGTGATAATAGCGGCCAGAGAATCCCTGATTTAGAGCCAACACCATCACAGAGATTACCTCCTCCAGAGATGTTGTGATCCTGGAGTGACAGAGTCGCATTGAGGGAGGTGTGGCATAGTGCTGGGAGGTAGGGGAGTACATGATAATGATGAAGTGAGGTAGGTGGGACCTGTGATCATGACAACATGGGGCCAAGGCTCTTTTAATGGTGGAGTAAGGAGGGATGGAATGATAATAAAGGACAAAACAGACCCGAGATTGTGTTGGAGGGAGGTGGCATTCTGTAACGTAGGAGGGGGACTTGGGGTAATGTCAGAGTGCGGGGTGTGATGACTGTGGAATAAAGGACCTGGGAATCTTGGATTTAGAGCAGAATGGCATCCTCAGGGCTGTCTGTTTCAGAGACGGGATCATGTGGGTTAATAATGCAGTAAGGGTGAAATCATTCAGCATAAGGCCAAAAGGTACTGGGGGATGTTGGGAGAGTGGAGGGAAGATGAATGAGGTAGTGAGAGGGGCTACGGAGGGAGGGGGCTGTTGGTAACAATATTAGGGCAAAATGGCATGGAATGAAGAGGAGCAGAAGGAAAAGATATAACCATGTAGGGGGAGGGAGAACCTGTGACTGTGGGAATAAAGGCTCATGCATCCATGGATCCATACAGGGTAATGGATGTAAATAAAGATAAAAATAAATATACATGTGGGGGAATTAGAGGTGGGTAGGGAGGGGAACCTGCTAGAATGTGGGAGGGAGGCCCAAGAGAGAGTTAGGATCCCCATGATAATATTGGGGTGTAAGAATCTGAGGTGATGATGATGGAATGAGGGACCCCAGAGCTAATGGTGGAATGAGGGGGCCCTGGGCTAATGGTGGAATGAGGGG